>NW_025535561.1:0-92229 GCF_020615455.1 Coregonus clupeaformis
CCAGTCATCTATGTACCAGTCAGGGGCGGTGTGTTCATTAGGGCGATATGGGCGACGCACTGCCAAAGCGGGGAAAAGGAAGGGATTTTTTTCTAATCAATTATATCACGGCAACAATAGTTATCAGTGTTCTAATCTAGACGTCTGATCTGCCAATAAATGTCCAATCAGGCTAAAGTCGTGCTTCAAATGGCCCCGCCCCTTTGGGAGGCGATTTCAGTCAGGTTGAAAATCGCCCAGAAGTCTCTCATAGCCTGTCATGTAAAATCTATTTTTTTCAAATATCAGAGCTTTCAATACAATCTCATGGGTTTCTGAGGGCTTGCACTTACGCGCTTTTCGTCATACGTAACATAACCATGAACGTAACTAAGAAAAGAAGCGGGTAGCAGCGTCAATCAATTCACGTACTACTATCAAGATGGCTAGCCTTCAGTGCAACTCGATTGCCTCTTTGAAAGAAGTTCACATCAAAGACCATTCAAAACGAGCTACTGGAGTGTATGCTGGCGGTCATGAGGAACATATTGTGGAGGAGGTGAAGTCGGCGACTTCGTAGCTATCCAAGCTGGACGAGACCACGGACGTTTCTACACAGACACAGCTGGTGCTTGTGCTGAGGTACATAGATAGCAACCACAAAGTGCAGGAGCGCTTTTTGAGTTCCTTCCCATCTCGGAATCAACCTCAGTCTCAATCGCCAGTGTGCTTTTGGAGAGACTGAACGGTCTTTTGCCCGGCGACGAGAAAGTCAAACTGTGGTGCACTGGCACTGTACCAGGTTCTCATGAGCTACAACCTCCAGGAGACGTTCTCTGAGACTGTGACTCTGTTGAACATCCTCATAACTACTCCCATGACAACAGCTGAAGCTGAGAGATGTTTCTCAACTTTGACACGAGTTAAGACATTCCTGCGAAATTCAATGGGCCAGGAACGTCTGAATGCACTGGCCATGCTTTCCATGGAGAGTGAACTAGTCCTCAGCATGCCTGATTTCAATGAGAAAGTCATTGACCGCTTTGCTGCATTGAAAGAGAGAAGAGAAGCAGTTTCAGTACAAGTAATGTAGCCTCTCTCTCTCTTTGTCCCTCCCTGTCTGTCTCTTTAACACACACACGCCCAAATCAGTTCACAGTTGATGTTGTTTAAAATAGTTATTTTTCATTTTAAAAAAGTAAAAAAATAATAATAATCTGTTCATGTTCATTTTTACAAATCTATACAATTGGCCAGAATATGGTTGTTCCATATTTACAAATCTATACAATTGGCCAGAATATGGTTGTTCATTTTTACAAAGCCATACAGATAGCTGTGTTTACCTTTTTCTAGAAATTATTTTCAAATTCTGTTTTCAGGCAAAATGTCTATCACTGTTCATTTTCACAAATCTATACAAGAGGGCAGAATATGGAAGTCTATAAAAATTTCTTATTACCAATAACTTGCATCAATGTTTTCAGTAGCCTCTATCAAAAGCTCCTGCTTGCTTGTTGTGAATTATGCTCAGGTGCACATATTTCCAATTCAACCATGAGGCAAAAAATGTGGTAAAAGCTCTTGTTGATCCTGCAATCTGAACAAATACCAAGATGCTGTATTTTCAGCTGATATTTCATTTGTTTATGGAAATGCATATTGTTTATGCAGTGTTGAGGAATGTGAAAGAACACCCTTGATTATTTTTACTGTGATAACTTATTTTGCTTTTGTAAGCCAACACTTTTGAGATCAGTCAATAAATGCTTCTGGCATTGACTTATATGCTGCCCCTGTCTTCATGTTGTTGCTGGACATATCTTTTAAAAATGTGTGTAGGTCACCTAAATCATCAGAAAAATTGCCCCCCCTGAGAATTTTTTCAGGAGCCGCCACTGGTACCAGTATATACATTTAGACAAATAGATGACACATAATAGACTTACACATTACATTGGAGCAGGAAGGAACACAAAGGTTGAAGTCTATGACCATCTAAACTGTCTAAAACTGACTGTCAATGAAAAGAAAACACAGTACATACATAAATAAACCAAGTGGAAGTCCAGCACTACAGGGGACAAAGGTAGTGTAGAGGTCACAACACTGTTTCTATGGAGACTGTTGTGGAGGAGCGTTCCATGGTGTCGTAGAATCACAGGCAGGTCTTGTACTGCAGGAGTTTCTCTGCCAGAAGGCTGCTTCCTACTCTTCTACTCTGCACCACACTCAGGTCTAGGTACCTGGGACACAGGGGAGGAGAGACTGCTAGGGTGGATCTGTCTCAATACTGTCACATGTCTCAATACTGTCACCTGTCTCAATATTGTCATCTGTCTCATCTGCACAGACTATATTGAAACTTTGTTCAGGTCACCTCAAGGGGTCAAGGAAATTCTCAAATTTGTTTGACTGAAAATCTTGAAGTCCAAGACTGAAAGAACTTCAATGGCTTCCTCTCCTCCTCATGTCCTCTGTCTCATCTACAGTGACTATATTGATACGTGAGAGGTTCTCATACTGTACCTGGAAGATATCCACCAGAACACCAGAGTGTTTATGGTCATCAACATGGCTAAGAAGAAGAAGAAATGCTCCAGATTCCCTTCATGCAGTGTGTTTGGGTAGAAGTTACCTGTAGTTGGACAGGAGAACAGTGCTATCAGTGGACATAGGAATGAATCACCATAATGCAGACAGAACCCCATCAACCATTCCAACATGAATGTATGTTCCTCTTCAGTTGCTATGGTTACGATGATGCATCTGTTAGTGAAGCCTTTACCTCCAGAGAGTAGGTAGACCAGCTGGATGATGAGGGCTCCCAGGAAACAGCCCCCTCTGTAGGACAGGCGGAGGAAGTGCAGGGAGATGCCTCTGATATGACTGGGTGTCAGGTGGAAGGAGATCACAGAGCCTGGAACAGAGAAGAGAGGAAGGCTGGGAAGAGAAAGAAGCATTCATTTGGTTCAAACGTCTCTTGTCTGTCTCTAATACACCAGTAGGGGGCATCCTAACCCTAGCTTCCAGAGTTCAGAATACTATCCTCCGTGTTGGCAGTTGGTTCCAAAACTACACATTCTAACTTCATCCTAAATACATATGGTGTCCATTGACATTAGAAATCTCAAACCCAGTTTGTCTCTGTGTACGAACAATGTAGCAGCAATAGGTGTGTCAGAAATACGTGCTCAGCCAGCCCCAGTAGGATGTACTGGGGAGCCAGCTGGAAGCAGGCCATGGCCATGACAAGATGTGAACCGCTATAAAAAATGGTATAGAAAAGTATTTTGTATTTTCAAAATACATTGGAGTGTAGTTCATCCCAGCAAAATTCAAATGACTAAATACTCAGAAGTAATTAATATATGTATTTCAAATGCATGTAACATAAATACAAACTATCTCTGCCGACTACCAAAAAATCTGTCACACTTCCTTATCAAAGAAACCACACCCCCTCTACATACAGAGTACACATTTTTGTCATTTAGTAGTCACTTTATCAAACCATAGTGCCATCAGACTTCTGATACCAATGCAGGATGAAAGGGGAACACAAAATGTCCAACCCCTATAAAGAATGGTATAGAAAAATATGTTGTATTTTCAACAACAAAATGTTTTTACAAATTACAGGTCTCAAAAGTATCTTGTTCCAAATATATAGGATTGTAGTTCAGGCCAGTGCAATACAAATGACAAAATAGTCAAAAGTCATTGAAATATGTATTTCAAATACGTATAACAGAGATACTGCCCATCTCTGTCTCCACATTATCTTCTGTAACATGTTGAAGGGAATGCCTGCTGTTGGAAGTGTACTCCACCCTAAAGCCACTCTCCAATTAGGGCCACATCCTAGTTAACATTTACATTTTAGTCATTTAGCAGACGCTCTTATCCAGAGCGACTTACAGTTAGCGCATACATTATTTTATCGAACCCACAACCCTGGCGTTGCAAACACCATGCTCTACCAACTGAGCTACATCCCCTGCCGGCCATTCCCTCCCCTACCCTGGACGACGCTGGGCCAATTGTGCGCCGCCCCATGGGTCTTGCTGCAGTCAACTCTCTATGCCCGTTTGGTGAGCCACCATGCGGCTGGTGGGTCTCCAACCCAGCCACTATCTCAAAGACTATGGACCTCTTGATGAACTCTTTTGATGTAGTTTTGATTGGTATGGTGGCCAAAGACATTTCAGTTATAGTTTTGACTTAAAGGGATACTTCAGAATGTTGTCAATGAAGCCCTATATTTACTTCCCCAGTCAGATGAACTTGTGGATAACATTTGTGGTGACAGAAATTGACTTAGGTACAAGGTAATTAAGGAAGATGACATACAGTTAGTCTTAAAGGTACTAAACGTAGTTATTGTGTGAAGAAGATATAATGAAGAAAACATTCTGCCAGTAAAACTTTATTAGAACAGTGTGTCGCACAAGTTCCTCTTTCTGGTCCTCTGTCTAAACCAAATGTTCTAGGAGGAGTGCCAAAAGAGCTTCTTGACGAGGGGCAGCATCCTGTTGTTGAGATAGAAGTCACAACAGCTCAGCATTAGGGTTGAAAACTGAGATGTGTCAGTTCTCAGAACCCTGTTCCGAGAACTGAAACAACACCCTGATCTCTTGAGTTTGTAAGTGATTGCCCAGTAATTATGCTCTGAAGAGAGATAGGTATTTTATTTTGCCTTCTCAATGCCTTTTCAAAGTGATTTGTGAAACATTTATTTTTAATAAACCTCCAGGACATTTTCCTGTTTAAACCGGTCCTTTGCCTCCAGTGTCCTGGTCCTAAAAAAACCCTGCAGACAGAGTATTCTACTACCACGGATGGGTAGAAATTACTACATACAATTACAAAATACCGATACAAAATACCATCAAGATCAATGTATCAAAATAAACTACTAAATACTTGTATTTTGTAATGTATTTAATTAAATGTAATGTATTAATTTTAAATACAAAAATACATTTGCAAGTAACCGGTCCGAACAGCAACAACATTCTCAGTAACGGTGACAAAACCTTTTTTCTTGCTATGACAGTGATACTGTATTTTGCTATCTACCTTAGTTGAGCAAGCCAGTCTGGATAAGCTAAATGACTAAAATGTAAATGTATATGTGAAAATGAACATACCAAATTAACTGTAAAGCACACTGGGTATTATTATTGGCCATGTTTAGGGGTGGAGCTCTTTAGAATAATACTCAGCATGCTTTGCAATTATTCATTTTTACATCGACATTTACATTTTAGTCATTTAGCAGACGCACTTATCTGGGTGACTTTTAATTAGTGCCTTCATCTTAAGACAGCTAGGTGAGACAACAAAATATTACAATCATATCAAGTACATTTTCCCTCAACAAAGTATTTATCAACATTTTTACATATACATTTATATTTAGTTCATTTAACAGACATTCTTATCACACCATAGTGCTATCAGACTTCTGATACCAATGCAGGGTGAAAGGGGGGCCACAACATGTGAACCACTATAAAAAATGGTGTAGAAAAGTATTTAGTATTTATTTGGAAAATAAAAAACACAAAATGCATTGGAGTGTAGTTCAGTCCAGTGTAATTCTAATGACAAATTATTCAGAAGTAATTAAAATACGTATTTCAAATACATGTAACATAAATACTAACCATCTCTGCCTACTACCCAACACTCTGTCACGCTTCCTCATCAAATAAACCACACCCCCTCTACATACAGAGTTCACAGTCAAGTAGGAAGCCAGTTCCTGTCCTCTGGTGTAGAGTTCCATGAAACAGAAAGTAATCTTTGACACTGAACAGAAAGTAATCTTTGACACTGATATTGCTTAACCTACGGGAGAGAGCACCAAAATGGCAGAGAATCAGGAACTGTTCTGTAGCTCCATCTGTCTGGATCTACTGAAGGATCCGGTGACTACTGCCTGTGGACACAGCTACTGTATGGGCTGTATTAAAGAATGCTGGGATCAGGATTATCTGAAAGGTGTCTACAGCTGTCCCCAGTGCAGACAGACCTTCAGACCAAGGCCTGTTCTGAAGAGAAACATCGTGTTGGCTGAAGTGGTGGAGAAACTGAAGAAGACAGGACTCCAGGCTGCTTCCCCTCCTGCTCTGTGCTATGCTGGACCTGGAGATGTGACGTGTGATGTCTGCACTGGGACCAGAAAGCAGAAAGCCCTCATGTCCTGTCTGGTGTGTCTGGCCTTTTACTGTGAGACTCCACCTCCAACCTCACTATGAATCTCCTGCTTTCAAGAAGCACAAGCTGGTCAAAGCCACCGCACAACTACAGGAGAAGATCTGCTCTCATCATGACAAACTGCTGGAGGTTTACTGTCGTACCCGATCAGCAGTGTATCTGTCTGCTGTGTGTGACGGATGAACATAAAGGCCATGATACAGTGTCAGCTGCAGCAGAGAGGACTGAGAAACAGGTAAGACCAGAACAACTTGTTGGTGACTGTCTGATTAACAAATAATTAAAGGTACAGTAGAAACAAAGGCTGTTTGAAATCGATCCAAGGCAGACCAAATATGAACACAAACCTTGAGTATATAGATATGTTAACCCAGATTCTTCAAATGCGTCACCATTTTCTAAAGTCTGTTCTGAACAAACAGAGTAAAAACTCAAACGGAAGACTAGAAAAATCTCAAACCAAGTTTATTCACCCACTGGGTCATACAGCTGCAAAGACAATGTATGATTACACAAGCACATATATTTATAACCTCCTACTAGGCTGGGTCAACTCCTTACACGTCTAGACAGCCATGCATCTCTGTTGCTAGGCAGGAAATTAATTGGTTCCTCGCACTGGTGTAGTCATGGCCCTGCCTGATGCTAGAACCTTCGTGGGCGTGGAAGTGGAAGTGTGTGAGATAGAACTGTAGTAGGAGGGTCGTTGGGGTGGGCCCCTCTGGCCCCCCTCCCAGAGGTTTCTTCTCACTTCATCTGTTGACTTGACCTTCTGCAGCTGGCCTGCCTTATCAGAAACTGAAACTAGACTGTTGCCCTTTGGCTCCCTCTTTAGGAACATTGATATTCAACACTAACATGTTTGAACATAATATTTCTGCACTTCCTCTTGTCTCACTCAGTAACTTTCCATACACCAAGTTCCTATTCACCCTTCATTGACCTCAACATATACATTCCATATACATGTAATGTAATCAATAAGTTCTAGTATGGTAACATGAATAAGTATCAACAAGTCAAACACCATTATCATTCGTTATCAAACACCATTATCATTCGTTATCAAACACCCAATGAGCTCATTGTTTTGTGCACTGTTAAAACTATAATCATTCACATAACAATATACTAATATAATTTCACACAAACACTTCCTCAACATATTAATCCCTATCTTCTATGGGCCCTATGTCCCATTACTATACTATTGATCTACTGGACAAATAAAGCTTGATAGCTCATTGAAGAGTGATTCTCCACAGAGGCAGCTGGGAATGAGTCAGCAGAAGGTCCAGCAGAGATTCCAGGAAAGAGAGAAGGAGCTCCAACAGGCTGTAAAGTCTCTCAAGGTGAGTATTGTTGACCAGAGGAGATGCATAATTTCACTTCTCTCCTCCAGTCAGAGAGAGGGAGAGGGGCCCCTATCCAATCCCACTGAACCCACTGTTGGGAACAGGCTGTCTGGACCCCTTTCAGAGAATATACTGCTTAATTTAACCAATGGAAATGAATGAGGGAAAGTTAAGTGAGGTGGAAGGTGTGGTGAAGAGCTCAGAACCAGAGCCTGGCATCAATGCACATGATGATGAAGAATCTGGTGCAGTAGGAGTTAGGGTATAGGTGGAGGGTGCTCTATAAGCTCCCAGTGCTGGAAAGGTCAGGGGTCCTCCAGTGGAGGGTATTACATGGAGCCCTGGACACCAATAGCTGGTTGGCTCGGGTTGACCTGGGAGTTGGGGAGGGGTGTCCTCTTTCTGCAATGACAGACTCTCTCTCTCTCTCTCTCTCTCTCTCTCTCTCTCTCTCTCTCTCTCTCTCTCCAGCGCTCTGCACAGGCAGCAGTGGAGTACAGTGATAAGATTTTTACTGAGCTGATCTGCTCCATTGAGAGAAGGTGCTCTGAGGTGAAGGAGCTGATCAGAGCCCAAGAGAAGGCTCAAGTGAGTCAAGCTGAAGGACTCCTGGAGCAACTGAAGCAGGATATAGCTGAGCTGAGGAAGAGAAGCACTGAGCTGGAGCAGCTCTCACACACAGAGGATCACATCCATTTCCTCCAGGTATTTAAACTGCTGTCGTGGAATTATTTGACTGAAAAGTAGTCAACTTAAAGATATTTCTCAAGAGACCGGAGCCTGTGAATTCAAGAATTTAGACTTTATTGCATAACAAAGCCTGAGCTTTGCTCCATGGAGCAACAACTGCTTGTCCTGAACCGGAGTGCTCCTTTTTATATAGTCACACTGATACAACTGATGGTTACACCTCCCTATGTGAATCAATAGCATCTTTCAGTATCACATGTTGGCTGCTCACGAGGGCTACTTGCACTTCTCTAAGTGGGGCCACTGTATCTTATTAGTGGCATGACTCAAAAAATTATGTACATACGTACGTTAAAGAACAATCACACTCTGTATTGACTATATTCACTATCTAGGCATGCATCTGGAGTACAAAGTATCATTCATGTTCATTCTGTTTCACCATTATCATTTCATAACACATTATAAAACATATCCATTAATACTTAAACAGGATTTAAACATTTATCATTTACCATCCTCCCTGGCCTTTGAGATTATGTGCATGTGGCCATGTGTCAGGTCATAGGGTCATAAGCAAAACAAATGATAACACTAGGTCCATTGTTACTCCAATCTCCACACAGCCATCACGAGGAGTTGTATGTACATCACATGTCATAGACATACCCAGACCAGCTGCAGAGAGTCCATGAAAAACACATAAATGTCTCTGCTCTGTATTAACCTTTCAACTGGTTCTCAATCCATAAACATTTTAAGGCATATAGGTTTTTAATTTTACAACATATCCATGCTTATTACTAATATTATTATTTTACCTTTGACCTCTCCCTACATTTGCCTTAATGATACATAAAATAATACCATATAATCCCCCCTATGGGACATTCCACCAATGTCCCATCAATACAAAGATTAATCACCCATATCACAAGTATTATAACAATCAAAATAATCAATATCCATATCTAATCAAGTAATTGCCATGTTAACATCACTAAGCATTAATATTCATAAGTTATTCAGATCAGTCAGTCCACTTATAATTTATAATCATAATCAAATTAATGACCCAACACAACTTTAGAATGACAATTCTTAATTAGTCACCTTTGTTCCATCATTCAAAGTTAAAACTCTCACCTTGGCACATATTGATACTGGCCGAATGTATATTTATATTATAATAATTCTAGCATTAACTTCCTCATAACAAGAATTACAACAGATCAGTACCTTAATGCATTGTCCAAATTACTATAAATTTAGTAGTGTATAATACCTCCTTTATCAACATACTACCTCAACTAACACTCCCTTCCTCTACCGGCACTCAATCTTCTGGCGTCTTCATTATGTTCTTCATTATGTTCTTCATAGTTCATCTTGGATTACCCATAGCAATGTCCCAATTCCAATGTCACACCTGAACCGCCACACCTCCACCATCATCCTGTTTTGTCCATGTGCAACCCAGTATATTGCTTTGATTTGATGCTGGATTCAGGTCTCCTGGCAGAAGTGGTTCAGACAGGAACGTCTTCAACGCCTTTGTTGTTCCTCTTCAGCCGAGTAGAGAATTTTTGGTTTTTATTGAGGTTTACACCGTTCTGGGCCAAATGATCTCTGCAATGCATTACGACACCATCCGTAGCAACCTCAGGAAAGGACAGATCATAACAGTTCAGTTGAGTTAATTTCCAATCCAAAACATCCCTATTAACATTGTCTACATGACAATCATTATGTTTCATCATTCATTCTTATACCCATTTCTATCTAACGCCTGATAGATTTTCCTTTGAGGGGCCCCTGTATTCCAAAGGCTATCTGTTTAAACACCCCCTAGTTTCACATTCTCCCTTGAATTCTCCCAAATTATATAACCCAATTGTTTTATTGTAACATTCCTATATTTTTGCTCATACTCTATTTGACATTACTCTGGTGTTTCCCTTTCCTTGTTCCTATTCTAACAATTGCTTACACTTCTCTCTTCTAATAACACTTTCCCCTGGAAATCTAACACCAAATACTACATCAAATTGTTTATCTAAGTCTTGGACTGTTTTCCTTATGTCTATGATTCACCTGTCTCTTTCTTTCGTTATCTTAAGGTCACACTACCCCATGTGACTTCCCCATACCTCTTTGTGCTGGTTTCTCACACACCAATAATATTTTAACCCTTGTATTTTAATAGTGATCCCTTCCTGTATTTTTAGTTATGGTTCCTGCCTGTGCAAGAATATACATTCTAATCCTGTCTATATCCCTTCTATGTCTTGTTCTTCTGCTCTTTATTGTTATCAGTACTCCATTCCCCTTATTCTCAGGTAACTAGTCAAGTGTAGAGAAATCAATGATAAGGATATCTGGTGCATCTTGGAGGTCTGGAATCTCTCAGTGGTCTGGAATCTCTCGGCGGTCTGGAAGGTCCTTAAAGTCTCTTAATCATCAGTTCCCTCACTCTGGTACAATGGTTAAGATGATACCCGATACTCGCCTCTATCCGTACCATCGTTGGTATAACCTAGACAACGATGTGTATGGTTACTTCAGTTGTTAACCTTCCCCCGTCACTAAGGTCTCCGGATCAGCCAGAGTCCCTCTCAATCTATCGACATCGGTCTGTGAAAAGTGTCCTTCAATCAGCCTACCCATAGGGAAGCTCAGAGTTACTGCTGCAAAGACACAAGCACAGACACACACAAAAGACAACAATGCTACCCAATGGCTGAGGTTGGAACACTCCTATAGTGGGAAACATGAATCTAAGTATCTGTCTCCACCACTTTTACCATCATTAAGGTAGCCAACAACACCTGGTACAGGCCCCTTCACCTAGGGTCTTTCCAGTTCTTTCTTCTGTAGTCTTTTGCCATCACATAGTCTCCAGGGCACAGAAAATACTCAGATTATCCTACTCAGTTGGGCATAGTTATCTTCACCCATGAAAAGAAAATCTTAAGAACATTGTTAGGTTAGGTGAGACACAGTATGCTACTTATGTCCTCTCATCCGTCAAGAGAAGCCTTGAGATTATGAAGCACACCTGCTTCCAGCTTGTTGTAGTCCACTTATTTCATAGACAGACCACCTCTACACCATGCCTCCTATCACAAAAACAAAAATGATTTAACCTAACCCATAACACATTATTACTACTGCTCACATCCTTAATACACCTTGCATATTTCCCCACAAAACCATAATAAACCATTAAAACCTCTGTAATCCCAACTTCCCCCCTTGGACACATGCATCACATTGTGATTCATGTGTACAAAAAACAAAACAAAACAATATTGCCTATCAAACCTAAAATAATAACTAACCTTAAAATGACAACCCTTGAGCATATCTTTACTTAACTGTATTCCATAACACTATTCAAGGAATACTTCTCCTTCAGGACTAACTCTCTCACTTCATCCTTGTCCTGTTTAGACTAATTTATATATAGGATTTTTTCCAAATTATAAACTTCTTCACAATTATCCTTATTTTATCTAACCCCCTAATTCAGCATGCCTCTAGAATTCATAGTGCGGGTGATCAGGTCGCACTATAAAGCCAGGACAGATTTCAGAGGTCATTGAAATCATTCAATGAATTGTTTCATCCTATAGTATACTACTTCTAACAACCATCAAAACCTTTCATAAATGTTGTAATTACTTAGTACAGCTCTTTTCAAAATAAATCACACATATTTACTTATCCCTCAGTAAATAAAACCCAAATTACATGTGTATGCCCCTTTAAGATATTTCACTTCCATCCCATCAAAAAAAAACAAATAGAAATAAAAATCCTATACAACTAACATTTCATACTAAGTGGTTTGTTTGTGGTTATTTGAACACCATATAGTAAAACAATACACAAACAAAAATGGCCAGGCCTTATTTATTTTGGTAGCTCCCTATGACAACCTAAAAATAAAACTACTTAATTTTACTAACTAGTTCCACCCTAGCCGACAGACTTTTTTAACCTCCCAATAAAGAAATCCCCATGTTCCTGGAAGAGAAAGTATACATGTCGTTAACATATAATCAACAATCCAAAGACAGTAATTACACACAAAACTTCATACATATCTCCCCAGTCCTATCTCATCAACAATCATTAACCCCAGCATCGATTTAAAATTGGTTGATACGTCGTGTCCTACTTTACCCCTAACATAATATTATAGGAGACTCCCATCAATCCTTAAAAGAAAACTCCCACTTAGAAGACACTAGATAATAACACATTTTATTAAGTTAACTACACCTTCCACTATAAACCTATAACCCCATTTTAGTAATTTAAACGTCTCAATAAAAACTGTAACATAGAGGCTCAGATTAAATTAGAGGAAAAACAAAAAGAAATGGAAAAACTTATTCAAGAAAGATCAAGTGTAATATATTATAAAAATAAAGCAAACTGGATGGAATATGGGGAAAAATTCACAAAATTCTTTTTTAATCTTCAACATAGGAATGCTACCAAAAAGAACTTAATGAAACTGGTTACAATTGACGGAGTCACCCATAATTCACCTAATGATATTTTGAAGGAAGAAACAAAATATTTTAAGCATATGTTTTATTTTCAGTCGCCTCCATCTCCTCTAACTGAAGCTAATTGTAGAGATTTTTTTCCTATTGATAATGTCAAATTAACAGCCACACAGAAAGACTCATGTGAAGGTGAAATTACAGAGGAGGAACTTCTGGATGCAATTAAAGACTTTAAGTCCGGGAAAACTCCAGGGTTGGATGGCATACCAATCGAGGTATACCAAACCTTTTTGATATACTAAGAGGACCGTTATTAGCATGTTTTAACCACTCCTATGTAAATGGTAGATTATCTGACACTCAAGAAGAAGGTCTGATCTCATTATTACTGAAACAGGATACAAGTGGAAAATATAAAGATCCAGTCCATTTACAAAATTGGAGGCCCCTTACACTTCAGTGTTGTGATGCAAAAATCTAGCAAAATGTATAGCGCATAGAATTAAAAAGGTATTGTCGGATATTATTCATTCTAATCAGACAGGTTTTTTACATGGAAGATACATTGGAGATAATATAAGGCAAGTATTGGAAACAATAGAACACTATGGAAAATATGGGAAACCAGGCCTGCTATTCATAGCAGACTTCGAAAAGGCATTTGATAAAGTTCGACTGGAATTTATATATAAATGCCTGGAGCATTTCAATTTTGGAGAATCTCTTATAAAATGGGTCAAAATCATGTATAGTAACCCTAGGTGTAAAATAGTAAATAATGGCTATTTCTCAGAAAGTTTCAAACTGTCAAGAGGAGTGAAACAAGGTTGTCCACTATCGGCATATCTATTTATTGTGGCCATCGAGATGTTAGCTATTAAAATCAGATCCAATAATAATATCAGAGGATTAGAAATACAGGGCTTAAAAACAAAGGTGTCATTGTACGCAGATGATTCATGTTTTCTTTTAGATCCACAACTAGAATCCCTCCACAGCCTCATAGAGGATCTAGATACATTTTCTAACCTCTCTGGATTAAAACCAAATTATGACAAATGTACTATATTACGTATTGGATCACTAAAAAATAACATTTTTACATTACCATGTAGTTTACCAATAAAATGGTCTGATGATGATGTGGATATACTCGGAATACATATCCCAAAGGAAATAAAAGATCTCACTTCAATAAATTTCAATAGAAAGTTAGCAAAAATAGATAAGATCTTACTACCATGGAAAGGAAAATACCTGTCAATTTGTGGAAAAATCACCCTGATTAACTCTTTAGTATTATCCCCAGTTTACCTATTTGCTTATGGTCTTGCCTACGCCTAGCAAACAGTTTTTAAATTATATGAGAAAAAATATTCAATTTTATTTGGAACGGCAAGCCAGACAAAATTAAAAGAGCATATTTATATAATGAATATGAATTCGGAGGACAGAAATTATTAAATATTAAAGCATTAGACCTATCACTAAAATCTTCAGTCATCCAAAAGTTATACTTAAATCCGAACTGGTTCTCAAGCAAATTAGTAAGATTGTCTCACCCACTGTTCAAGAAAGGCCTTTTTCCCTTTATTCAGATTACAACCTCTCACTTTCAGTTATTTGAAAAGGAAATAATCTCCCAAATGTCACTATTTCTAAAACAAGCCATAGAAAGTTGGTTGCAATTTCAATTTAATCCTCCAGAAACGACAGAACAAATAATGCAACAAATATTGTGGTTAAATTCAAATATACTAATTGACAAAAAAACCTTTATTTTTGACAGAATGTTTAAAAAAAGGTATAATCTTCGTAAATGATATCATCGGTAGGACTGGTGGAGTTATGTCGCACATGCAGCTAACAAAAACATATGGAAATGTCTGCTCTACCCAAAATTACAACCAAATAATTGCAGCCTTACCGCAAAAGTGGAAGAGGAAAGTTGAAGGGGGAGAAAGTAAGGGAACTTGTCTGTCGGCCTTGCATTAAAGAACATAATTGGTTAAGGAAAACTGTGATAAATAAAAAAGTATATCAGTTTCACTTAAGGACCAAAGGATTGACAGCAGTCCCATATAGATTGCAAAATAGTTGGGAAGAGATCTTTGACGTGCCGATCCCATGGCATAGTGTTTATGAACTGACACGCAAAACGACACCGGATTCAAAAATTAGAATCTTTCAATTTAAATTATTATATAAAATTCTTGCTACCAATAGAATGTTATTTATATGGGGGGATACAATCTTCCCAGCTATGCAGATTTTGCTGTGAAGAGATAGAATCATTAGATCATTTGTTTTGGTTCTGTCCATTTGTAGCTTGTTTTTGGACACAGGTCCAGGAATGGCTAAAGGATTGCAATATTTACCTGGAACTAACCTTGCAGATAGCATTACTGGGTGATCTGAAAAGTCATAGTCAATCAATCAATAATATAATAATACTTTTAGCAAAAATGTTTATTTTTAATTCACAATCTGTAGAAGCAATGAGAATAGAAAGGTTCAGAACTTTTGTAAAACATCACAGTACGGTTGAAATATATATGGCAAATAGAAATCCTATATGGATGGTGTTAAGAGATAGATGGGAGGTATTGAATAGAGTTGAAGGATGGGACTAATAACAAATAACAACAAATAATAACAAAGATAGCTAATAATGTAAGCATACTGTGTCCATAATAAGTATATAGGTTGTATGTTGGGAGCTTTTGGGAAAGAGCACAGTTAGAAAGATATGGCATTTAGAAGCAAACCGGATGGACATCATGAAAATGATCGGAGAGGTTGAGAGTAGAAGAAGTTCAGGAGCAAAAAAATTAAAAAATATATATATTTGTATATATATATAGATATAGAATTATTGTAAAATTAACTCTGTCCATAAGGTGTAGATAGTAAGTATAGACCGGAAAAAGAGGCCTGGGCGTTGTTGTTCACTAATTTACTCCAAGTAGGGAAAGGATGGTGGGGTTGAAAAGTAATAAAGGGGAATATATATATAAAAAATAAAAAAAAACATGGGGGATTGGAAGTGATGCAGACAATTACATTGATAGAAGATACAATCTATCTGCAATATTAAGCTGATCCATCCCCCAAAAAAAAAAAAAAAAAAAATTTTTAAACGTCGCAAACTGTTGCATTGATGTTTTCTTTTTTTTTTTCTTCTAAAATATAAACTTATTGTTTCATAATCCAAAACCCATAAAAAGATGTCTACTTAATCCATCAAGTCAACAGCAACAACTACCTCCCCAGGTTCAACGTACTATAAACAAATTATCGTTATCTGAAGTAATAAAACATCATCATAATTCACTGCTGTTTAAACAAACTATATAATGTCATAATAAAATGATCAATTATCAAATATCGTTCCTTATTCAACTATCGAGACATGTTTTTCATTAGTTAATCGTCTCCACAAAGCAATACTACCTAATAACATATTCTCATTCTCCTAAGTATAAATAATTACTTCTATTAAACAATCCCATTCAACATCAAGTCAACCTGTCTCATCACCCAATTAACTTATTTTTTAAACCCTCTACAATATCTATCATACTCTACCGCTAATTTCCCTCATAACGGTACCTCAACAGATGACAAATTATTTTATATTTATAGTAAAAACCAATAAAACATCCAATTCACCAATATGCAATTTCAATTACTATGTTATCCTATCCAACATGGATTGGTAGGACAACATCTTTCCTATAATGTTATCAATGAAACCAGTAATTCACATCAATGTAAAAGATTTGCTTTCTGTCCCTCACTGGATTAGAACCAGGGACCCTCTGCACACATTGACAACATTCACCATCGAAGCACCGTTACCCGTCGCTCCACCAGTGCCACACAAAGCATCTACTCCGAGTTCATAGAGCAAGTGACGTCACCCTAAGAAACCGCACTAGCTCTCACCGCTAACTAGCTAGCAATCTCCTGCCGATAACAATAATAATAATAATATGCCATTTAGCAGACGCCTATCCAAAGCGACCCACAGTCATAATATTCAATCTCCTATGACTTCCTACAAAATACGCGATCCTTGTACACTTAACGTAACCCATAATATCCCCTTATAGCGCTCTCACGTTTCAGCAAGCCCCAATGTCCAACATCCACAGACAAAAATGGAAATTCTTCAATTTTTTCCCTGGCAGACCTAATAAACCACTTTCAAACAGCGTTCTGCATTTACCTCTATCATAGGGTTTAAAAACGAACTTAACAACATTAACCATCCTAAATTGCCGTAGTAACGTCATGTTTGGTTCAGTTGATATATTACCATAAAAGACATTCACTTCTCCATCGTCAGTAACGATATCCTATTTCTCCTGTAATCAACTAAAATCATAGCCACGCAATTAAACCATCACCCGCCATTACAGAATGAATTAACTATCCTTTCTAAGTAAGCTACAAGTAACACCAAACACTTGCTGTAGTTTACCATCATATATTGAAATCATCCATTTATCACAATCCAATTTATTTATAGACATATTCCACCATTGTCACTCGTTTAATCTAGCAAAACCTCATTCAATGACTACCACGTACTCTCCTCTCCGTTAACATTTTAGTCATTTAGCAGATGCTCTTATTCCAAGCGACTCACAATTAGTGGGCTCATACATTATTATACTTATACTAGCCCCCCTTGGGAATCGAACACCCAACCCTGGCTTTGCAAGCACCGCGCTCTACCAACTGAGCTACAGAGGACCACAGATGAGCGTATAGTGCCTTTTTCTGATAATGTTATAATTGTAGCCTATTGCATTACTTTAGTTTAAAATATGAGTTTGTTTATTCAACAAATCTAGAACCCACTATAGCATACTAGCCAAAGCTTCTTGCATCCCCTAATTCACGTAACGAAAATACATTATCATTCTAGAATTCAACTATTCGCATACATTACTGATGTCACGCAAACCATAGAATAAAGTAATAACAATTAGAATTTTGTCAAATAAATGTTTTCCATCCAACTATTCAAACTTTCTTTAAATAACTATTTCAGCTCGATACAGTCAAACAAGTATGACTCTCTTTTAACCGGAAACTAGTTCATGGCATTAGTATAATCTATTCACATCCCAACAATAACTAATAATATATGTATATTCATAATATTAAAATACCTTACTTTCATTCCAGTCTACCTAAACAATTCAAATTATGGCCATAACTCTATCGCAATTGACAGTACGCTATTCAGACTATAGTCACTCCTCACTCCTTCCCGTTGAATAAGTGAGTCCTTCAGTCTGAAAAGACGCAGGCTACTAGATCTTCCAATCTTATCCTGACTGTTCCTTCAATCTAAACAACCCACAACTATAGCTAAACTATACGTAGAAAACCTAGACTCTGTTCAGCGATGCAGAATCTATGCTTTATTGAAATGACAAGTTAATCCTCCTTTATTCCAATGATAATGGTCAGTAGTTTTAGTATCTGGCACATACCACACTTTATCAGAAAATAGCTTTGAAGGACACAGATCTCACACGCTCAACGTAATCAATTTAGCAGTCAACAAGTCAAACCCCACATTCATTGATTTGGAAAAAGATCTAACGACCAACCAAATGAATTATATATCTGCTTCCGAAATAATAGATAGTTTATTACAATGCTTAATTCTACCATATGTCCTATGTACTCTCTCCCATTTCCACGTACGTCTACGTGTTTGGGCAAGTCAACACCTATCCTTTTATCCAATCCCTCGTATTAAATCACACTCACATAAAATTCATTATATTTCAATTTATTCATATCTAACAAACCATTCATGTTTCTAATTATTCTTTATTGCCACAAATCAGTTAATCACCATCTAGTCTCAGCGGAACAAACAACAAATTACCCAAATCCTTTCCCTCAGTCATAGAATCCTCCTAGAATCATATATGCTGGTCACTATTCCCTGATCTTACAAAATTATATGACAGGCATTGTTGTACGAAACTCCAAGATATAATTTACAAGAAAAGCTTATTATTTCAATGTATTTATAATTATCAAACACACCTCTATATCTCATCATTCAAACTTCAGAGTGCGACTAATTTACATCATTATACCACTCTTATTCCATATTTATACAATGTTGTTCTTAAACGCCCTTAATTACTTTGTATAACCTACAGGAATATTTTATTCTATCAAAGGGCCCAAATTTGGAATGTTAACCCTATCCTAGTTATTATTTTACTGTAGTCAATTTATCATAATACTGCATCACCTCTAAAGTTTCTAAATATAATGTCAGAAACATACCCTAACAGATTTATCAAAATACAATGCATAGACGTCATATGACCACACCGGTACACGTGACCTGTTCCTCCAACAGGATTTATTCTACCCTCCTGGTAACGTGAATTTTCTACACTCAGTTGGTCAATGAATATCCACTCACCATTTATTCTTCTCTTTCCTAATGTGAGATTGGGCACACCCTTTCTCCATCAGACAGAAGCTTCAAACAACCTCAAATATATTTCCTTTCCTTACAGAAAGGCTATTTACTTGCAGGATTTCTTATTATTCTCACTCACACAGATGAGCAGCCACTTGTGCCCAAATGAATCAGACAGTTGAATGACTCACAGCCGCACAAGCAAACCATTCACCATACGAGATGAGCAGACCTACTCTTATTTAACACTTTCTCTATATTTTGAAGCCCTTGTAGCTATTTAACCCGTTCACCTACTCAGGATGACCGGTGTTACTCCAATTTACGGTGTCACCTACGCCGGATGACCTAACTTTTTTACCTGATCGACCCTACCTAATTTTGGCATCACCACAACACAGGATGATGCCCTACCTACCTGAGCAGACCCCCAACAAAGAATTCCTCATCAGAGCGGTAACCGTAGGTAGCCACCTGCCCGTTCAGTCCTCTGGAATGCTAATTTTAGCTCTCCAAAGCGGTATCCACAGGATTTCTATTTATTTAGCCCCCTAGGTATTACACTTCCTCAACACACCTGGACTTCTACTACGCTTTCCTAAGCGACCTGTCAATTCTGCCCTATTTCTTCTGTTACACTTTCTCAACACAGAAAAAGGAGTGGTATTACACAGGATTTCTGCCTACCTAAGCAGTCCTCAAGACGATTCACGTCTAAAGCGGTATCTGTAGGTCCCAAATTTAGCTAGCCACCTGCCCGTGTCGAAATGACCCAGACAAAGCGATCAGCAAGATGAATCTAATGAATCAAATGAATCAAATCAATTGAACAAACGGTTCAGACAAACAACAGCGACATGTATTCTTAAATTAAAAAACCCTAGTCTCTAATTTTCTGGTTCTTAAATTTGGAGAGACCTACTTTGGTATTTCTGCTGCTGATACCGTGCCCCGGATCGGACCACACAAACGTTATACTATATAAGTAAGAACTTGGCTTACCTTTTAAAAGCGGACGCTTTTGTTTGTATGGTCCGTCCAAGCCGTTTCATAATTGCAGATGTACACCGTCTGTCACGGTTTCGGCCGAGGCTGCCTCTCTTCCTTGCTCGGGCAGGCTTCGGCGTTCGTCGTCTCCGGAATACTAGCTGCCACCGTTGCATGTTTCTATGTTCGTTTGCTTTTGTCTGATTGTTGTTACACCTGTTATCGTTTAGTGTCATTAGTGTCCTATAAGTTCTCGTTGTGTTTGTCAAGTGTTGTGTGTGATTGTTTTACTGTCGTGCGGTTGGCTAGTATTCTACTGTTTGCTCGGTTGAGCTATTCTCCATAGTGTTTGGAGTGTTTTGTCGCACCTGTTAGTGCGCCCGTTTGTTTCGCCTGCGATGCGGAGTTCTCGCCTCAGGGCATTTATTCGTGCTTGTGTTTTGTGCATCTACTAAAGTCTTTTGGACTATCGTTCTGCGTCCTGCGCCTGATTCCACCACCACACCCACCTACAGCTACACTGACACCGTCACTGGCCCCTATTGTCAACTCCTGGCAATGGCTCGCCAATTATGCCGTGGAATTATTTGACTGAAAAGTAGTCAACTTAAAGATATTTCTCAAGAGACCGGAGCCTGTGAATTCAAGAATTTAGACTTTATTGCATAACAAAGCCTGAGCTTTGCTCCATGGAGCAACAACTGCTTGTCCTGAACCGGAGTGCTCCTTTTTATACAGTCACACTGATACAACTGATGGTTACACCTCCCTATGTGAATCAATAGCATCTTTCAGTATCACATGTTGGCTGCTCACGAGGGCTACTTGCGCTTCTCTAAGTGGGGCCACTGTATCTTATTAGGGCATGACTCAAAAATTATGTACATACGTACGTTAAAGAACAATCACACTCTGTATTGACTATATTCACTATCTAGGCATGCATCTGGAGTACAAAGTATCATTCATGTTCATTCTGTTTCACCATTATCATTTCATAACACATTATAAAACATATCCATTAATACTTAAACAGGATTTAAACATTTATCATTTACCATCCTCCCTGGCCTTTGAGATTATGTGCATGTGGCCATGTGTCAGGTCATAGGGTCATAAGCAAAACAAATGATAACACTAGGTCCATTGTTACTCCAATCTCCACACAGCCATCACGAGGAGTTGTATGTACATCACATGTCATAGACATACCCAGACCAGCTGCAGAGAGTCCATGAAAAAACACATAAATGTCTCTGCTCTGTATTAACCTTTCAACTGGTTCTCAATCCATAAACATTTTAAGGCATATAGGTTTTTAATTTTACAACATATCCATGCTTATTACTAATATTATTATTTTACCTTTGACCTCTCCCTACATTTGCCTTAATGATACATAAAATAATACCATACTGCCTTGTTACATGTGATATGAAATTAAAACTCTATGTGAAACTCTCAATAATTTGGTTCTGTTCTGTTCTGTTTCTCTCTCTCTCTCTCTCTCTCTCTCTCTCTCTCTCTCTCTCTCTCTCTCTCTCTCTCTCTCTCTCCAGAGTTATCAGTCTCTCTCCAGTACCAGTGTATATTCAGACTTACCCAGCATCGTTGCCCGTCCTCTTCAGTACTTTGGAGATGTGAGTAAGACTGTGTCTGAACTGAGAGAGAAACTGGAAGACATCCTTAAAGGAGAATGGACCAAGATCTCCACTACAGGTGTGTTGAAAATAATAAGAACATCAACTTTAGACCATTGAAAGTTCCCTACTAGTCATAAACATGTGGAATATGGTATGATGATAACATTCCCTCTCTCTGTGAATGTGTTTGTGTGTCTGTAGTGAATATAGTGGATGTTGTACTGCCTCCAGAGCCCAAGACCAGAGAACAGTTCTTACAATGTGAGTCTCTTTATTCTGTATTAACCTACAGTCTCTTTATTCTGAATTAACCTTCAGTCTCTTTATTCTGGATTATCCTTCAGTCTCTATTGGAGACAGTTTTGTTTTTCCTTGGTTATGCAAATATTTGTTTATTAGATCATGTGGCTCGTTGTTCATTTATTTTATTTATTTAACCTTTATTTAACCAGGAAAAGCCCGCTGAGACTCAAAGTCTCTTTTTCAAGGGAGACCTGACCAAGAAGGCAGCAGCATTCAATACTACATTACAACATTCAATACAATCAGCACAACAATACTATCTGGCCTACAGCAAACATTTCCACTCCTCCTGAACACTTTTTTAAAAACCAGTTTTAAACTAACTGAGGGGCACTAGTATATCTAGTTACATACTTTGCAGACAATTCCATGCATCTGGTGTACAATAGGAGAATGCAGTGTAACTGGGTAACGGTCCTGGGGACTTTAAGTAGTAACCACCTAGTAGGCTGTGTCTGGTAACTGATAGTGGTGAAGGAGAACAGGCTACAGAGGTAGAGAGGGAGTTTACCCAGAAGGCCTTTGTAGATTAACACATTCCAATAGCTGTGTGTGCATGCAAGGTGAGGTCCAGCCCACCATTAGATACAAGGTGCACTGGTGGGTGAGTGACGTGGCATTAGTTTATCATGCTTCCTTGAGGTTTGTTACTGAGTCCAGTCTCTGGAAGACAGAAGAGGCTGCATGCAAATACAATACATCACCATCATCAATTACACAAAGAAAGGTGACTTGATCAAGCTTCTTTCTAGCCTCAAACAGAAAGCAAGCCTTGTTACGAAAATAAAAACCCTATTTCACTTTAAGCTTCCTCACAAGATTTTCCATAGGAGCTTTGTAGGACAGCTTATCATCCCACCATGTTCATGTGGTCTCTAGTTATGGTTGTATGATAAGAATTATAAACCGGGTCGTTGGAGCCCTGGATGCTGATTGGCTGAAAGCCGTGGTATATTAGACATACAACGGGTACTACTTGTTTATTGTTCTAATTCGTTGGTAACCAGTTTATAGTAGCAATAAGGCACCTTGGGTGTTTGTGGTATATGACCGATATACCACGGCTAAGGGCTGTATTCAGGCACTCTGTGTTGCGTTGTGCTAACAACTCTTAGCCTTGGTATATTGGTCATATACCACACCCCCTCGGCCTTATTGTTTAATTAGAATAGGCCAATTACACCATCTAGCCTCAATGAGTTAGAAGTACAGGTGGGCACGCCTCCATCCGCCTCCACCCAGATAGGCTCATATTGGGTATATAGAGACAGGAAGTAAGGCCTCCAGCTATTGCAAATGTTTGGGAGACTGGGATGGCATACATGTTTTGAACCACACCTTTTTACCTGGAATATTGGAATCGTTGTTAACCTTGCACTTTTCCTTTTGGATTCTACAAATAAATGTTTTCAGTTTTATTCATCAAGCCATCATTTTCATTTTGGATTCGTTGGATTTACTGGATGTGTCTCAAACCTTAACTGGGTTTTCCCACGTCGATCCGAAAGCCGCTACAGTCTCTTTTTACTGTAACTGTCTCTTTTTACTGACACTCCTAACAATCCCTCTAGAAATATATAGCAATAGTAGATCTAATCAAAGACTGGGTATCTATCTGACTCCTCATATTTCTCTGATTTGATCTCTGCTGTGCTCTAATCAAAGACAGGGTAGATACAGTATCTGACTTAACTTATTGTTCTAACTCCCCTCATTGGTCTCTGCTCTGCTCTTCTCCCAGATTCCTGTCAGCTCACACTGGACCCAAACACAGCACACACACGCCTCTCTCTGTCTGAAGGGAACAGAAAGGTGACCTATACAGGCCAAGTCCAACCATATCCTGATCATCCAGACAGATTCACAAACGACTTGATGGTTCTGTGTAGAGAGGGTCTGTCTGGACGGCTGTTACTGGGAGGTGGAGTCGAGTGGGGAGTGTGTTGTTACAGCAGTCTCATATAAAGACATCAGCAGAACAGAGAGAGTTAATACATTTGGACTCAATGACAAGTCCTGGAGTTTACACTACTATAGTGGTGGTTATTGGTTCAGACACAATAGTGTTAGGACTAAAGTATCAGGCCCTCAGTCCTCCAGAGTAGGAGTGTACCTGGATCCGGCAGGTACTCTGTCCTTCTACAGCGTCTCTGACACAATGACCCTCCTCCACAGAGTCCAGACCACATTCACTCAGCCCCTCTATCCTGGGGTTTCTATTGATTGTCTTGTCTCTGGTACTGCTGAGCTGGTTAAACTGTATTAGGGGGCCCACTTAATGAATATAAATGATATTTTCTGATATTTCTTCAAATGTTATGTTTTAATCTTGTACATCAACATTCTATCCTGGGTTTTATCTCTGTAATAGTACTGCTTTTTACCTTTATTTAACTAGGCAAGTCAGTTAAGAACAAATTATTATTTACAATGACGGCCTACCAAAAGGCAAAAGGCCTCCTGCGGGGACGTGCGCTAATGTGATTAGCATGACTGTTGTAAGTAACAGCAAACTTTCCAGGACATAGACATGTCTTATATGGGCAGAAAGCTTAAATTCTTGTTAATCTAACTGCACTGTCCAATTTACAGTAGCTATTATAGTGAAAAAATACCATGCTATTGTTTGAGTGCACAGCAACAACAATCTTATCACGGCAACTGGTTTGATACATTCACCTCTGAAGGTAAATAATGTACTTACATTCAGTAATCTTGCTCTGATTTGTCATCATAAGGTGCAGAGATAAAATGTAGCATAGTTTTGTTTGATAAAATCTATTTTTATATTCAAATGTAGGAACTGGGTTCTACAGTTTGAACCCCTGCTGTCTCTGGCTCTACACCCACCCCCGCCCGGCCATCTAGATGTGTGAAGTTAGTGTATAAGCTAATGATCCATCATGTATGACATTCCTGGGAGTGTGAAAACTTACATTTTGTATTACCATATCATTTTTGTATGTTCTCTGTAGTTATGTACTTGACAATATATCAATTGACCAATTCGGCACATTTGGGCAGACTTGATACAAAATAGTCCAGTGGATCAATCTGAAACTTTGCATACACACTGCTGCCATCTACTGGCCAAAATCTAAATTGCACCTAAACTGCAATATTATATTGTGGCCTTTCTCTTGCATTTCAAAGATGATCAAAATAAATTACAAATAACAGAAACACATGTTTTTTTGTTTTTTATTATCTTTTACCAGATCTAATATGTTATATTCTCCTACATTAATTTCACATTTCCACAAACTTCAAAGTGTTTCCTTTCAAATGGTGTCAAGAATATGCATATCCTTGCTTCAGGTCCTGAGCTACAGGCAGTTAGATTAAGGTATGACATTTTAGGCGACAATTGAAAAAAAGTGTCAGATCCTTAATAGGTTAAAAAGGTCAAAGATTGGCTTGGGGATGATAGGGGCTGCAACCTTAAAGAAGAAATGATCTAAATCGTCTGACCCAGATGTTTTTTTGGGATCAAGTTTAAGGAGCTCCTTTAGCACCTCAGACTCAGTGACTGCCTGCAGGGAGAAACTTTGTAGCGGGGCAGGGGAAAAAGAGGGAGGAGCATCGGGGCTAGTCGCATTAGAAGGGGTGGGAGATGAGGAAATGTTGGACGGGCAATGAGGCATGGCTGAGTCAAATAGGAATCCTGACTTAATGAAGTGGTGATTAAAGAGCTCAGCCGTGTGCTCCTTGTCAGTAACAACCACATCATCAACATTAAGGGACATGGACAGCTGTGAGGAGGGAGGGGTTTCTTCTCCAGGTCTTTAACCGTTTTCCAGAACTTCTTGAGGTTAGACCCACAGAGAGAGAACTGCTCCTTAAAGTAATTAACTTTGGCCTTCCGGATAGCCTGAGTGCACTTATTTCTCATTTGCCTAAACGACACCCAGTCAGCCTGAGTATGCGTGTGCCGAGCCTTTCGACAAATGGAATTTTTGAGGTGGAGTAACTCTGCCAGATCAGGGGCTGAACCTGTTTTTAATTCTTATTTTCTTTATGGGGGCGTGTTTGTCAACAATACCACTGAAAATATAAAAAAAGAAGGTCCTAGTGTCTTCGACAGAGGGGATCAAGCTGATTCTATACCCATTTACAGAGGCCAGGTTTCACTGAGCAGCCATTACGAACACAGGCTGTAAAACAGTGATCACTAAGGTCATTACAGAAAACACCAGACTGATACCTATCAGGATTATTTGTGATGATGACATCAAGGAGAGTAGCCTTTTCTGGGTGTTTGGAGTCATACCTTGTGGGATTGGTAATAATCTGAGAAAGATTTAAGGAGTCCCATTGCTTTAGGACTTGGTCAGATGGTTTAAACATGTCCCAGTTTAGGTCACCTAGCAGGACAATTGAATTCAGACTTAGTGTAAGGGACCAGGAGAGAGCTTAGGGCAGGTAGGGTACAGGCCGGTGCTGTGTAAGGGGCCAGGAGAGAGCTTAGGGCAGGTAGGGTACAGGCCGGTGCTGTGTAAGGGGCCAGGAGAGAGCTTAGGGCAGGTAGGGTACAGGCCGGTGCTGTGTAAGGGTCCAGGAGAGAGCTTAGGGCAGGTAGGGTACATGCACTGAAGGTGTTCCTTGGTAAAGATTGCCACTCCACCACCTTTGGAAGATCTGTCTTGCCGAAAAAGGTTATAACCAGAAAGGTTAACATCAGTGTTGAGAACACTCTTTCTTAACCACGTCTCAGTAATGACCAACACATCTGGTTGGAGCTGTGAACCCACACTTTCCAATTGATCCATTTTAGGTAATAAGCTTCTAGTGGATTGGAGCTTCAAGAGTCTGTGTTACCAACAGAGAGTCAGAGTCCTGAGTATGGAAACAAACATAGTCTGTCCCATGGTTGGGTAAACAAGCAAGTACATAGTCAACAAAGCACGCAGGAGTCATGAGGCAAATAGCATAAAGCACAATAAAAAATATAACGACTTGGGGCTAGCCATGGTAAGTTCAAAGAGTCACTCGACTTAACAAAATAACATGGAAAGTAGCTCTCTATGAGTCCAGTAGGCTATAAAAGTATGAGATCAAATAAATAAATAGTAGGCCAATACTAATTAATTGAAGTGTTTCTGAGTAATCTCACATAGTAAGCTTCTCAAGTTAATTAGCCTACATAAAATTCCTATCAGTCCAAAGTCTGCGGTGTGTGTGTTAAGTGCGTGTGTGCTGGAGGTGAGCGAAAGCTCGGGAGAGAGGGGGGAGTGTGGCAGGGGTACCTGTACCAGACAGGGGGAGACAGGCAAGGGCAGACGGTGAACAGATCGCCAGGTGGGATCCAAGCAGCAGTGCAACAGCAGTAGGTGTCACACCTGCTTGGGAGAAGATTTTTCAGGAGGCTGAGTAGGAGAGGAGGCGTTCAACCTTACCCGACAGGTGATGGTAGAGCAGATAAAAACGTCAGAAGCGAAAAGCTTGTTTAAAATTGGCTTGAGTTTCGATATTCGCCATACATTCGGGCCATCAAACATCAATATTTTGCATGACTGGTATATGTGAACTCCCTCTACCCTATGCCAACACCAATCTGATGCTTTTAAATTTGTGAGGAGTAGTGAATGAGTGCACACTTCAAGAGGAAGGAGAGATTATTGGGACATCCCCCATGGAATGATGGTAGAGGGATGTGAAAGAGAAGAGAGGTAATGGTTGACTTATTTATTCTCTCATTACTGACTTATTCTGTCTCACTAGCATAATTGCAGTACACAAAATAATCACATTTTCAGAACTATTCTTGCAATAAAGAAAACCTGTATTTGAAGTCTCCATAAAATGTACAGTTCATTCCATAGTTTAACATGTGAAATGCTCCTTCCCTCCATAAGAGTAATTGAAGTGTTGGATGAGATAGGACCCTGCCTTCACCAGGGGATATTTGTTGGACCCGTCACAACAGGTGATGAGGACCTCGTCGTCCGGCTGCACAAAGAAAGCCAGGGACAGCCGTGTGCTCCAGTCTCCAGCGGTGGGCAGCAAAACCCTATGGACCTGAAAGGGAAAGTGAGGAGTAAAAATCAAAGGTGAATTTACATTGATGTTTCCACAGAGACCTTGGTTGTATTCACTAGGCACCAAACTGAAGAAAATTTACTGAAACAGGGAGGGACTAACTGGACTTGTCCAATAAGTAAATACTATTTGAAATCTTACAAATACTTTTAGCATTTGCTTTAGTCTTTCAGGTGGGCGAGGTTTGTTTGTACTTTTTAGGACTTTTCTATTGGTCCATTACATCAGGCAAACTCAATCAAGCATTGCTTATTAAGTATTCTAAATTATTTTAAATAGTGTTTGAACACAGGTCTGTTTCCACATGCAATAAGCCTGTAACATGTTGTATGATCTTATCAGGTAAAGGTGTGTCAAATGGAACGGCAAGTCTCACCACTGAGAGGAAAATATCACTGGTCCACCTCTGAATCAGGTCAGCTATGTTGATCAGTACTGTTCCAGGGATGCTGGGAGCAGAGATTAACTCCCCTGACCTGGTACCCACCTATGGAGTTGTCATTTTAATATTGGTTTAACCCCATTACTGCTATAACACACATAAGCCATGTTAATAGAATGAAATGGATCCAGTTTCCATGTATCCTGTAATAGATTTACTGCCTGTGGAACACTTCTCAAAAGTGGTCTTAAATCAAGATGACTGCAGGTCTCAATCACAAACGAATGGGGGAACAATTAATCAAATGGTGACCCAGACTATTTACATTGACCACCTGTTATGATTTAACTGGATAGAACCCAAATGCAGACAAGTACACCAAGCCAGAGAAGTTTTAACAGGTTTATTATAATGTTCAATAGTCCAGGTTTCCAATAAATGGGGAAGAGCAAGTCCAGGTTACAGGGGAGGGTACAGATCCAGGTCAGGCAGGTGTGGTACCGTAATGTCCTAGTGTCCGTGGTGAGTCCAAAGGAGAGGCCCGATAGTGGAGAGCAGGATGGTGGTGGCAGGAGTGAACGGAGGCAGGAGTCAGGTTCCAAATATCTGTGGCACAGGAGAAAAAGTAAATAAACAGTCCAAAAACACAAGAGCGAAAACAGACAGGTTGAGTGGCAGCGAGACTAACATGGTTGTCTTGACTATGATCTGACGATGAGTGGAAAGTTTGACCGGGTCTTAAAGGCTGAGGTGATTATGGTGAATGAGCTGCAGCTGGAACCCTGACTCCCGCGACACCAGACTTCACTCCTGCAATCAAGGACAGACAGAGGGGAGGGGGAGAGCAGAGAGAGAGCTACCTAGCAGCAGTAGGCCTAACAGTACCCCCCCTCTACGGACGCCACCTGGCGGCCGACAGGGTTTATCAGGATGTAACCTATGAAACTCACGAACCAGAGCAGGATCCACAATGAAGCTCCTGGGCACCCAGGAGCGTTCCTCAGGACCATAACCCTCCCAATCCACCAGGTACTGGAAACCCACGACCCCAGCGGCGAACATCCAGAAGTCGCCGGACAGTGTAGACCCGGACCCCCACCCACGATCTTGGGCGGAGGAGGGGGACGAGAGAGGCGGGCACAAAGGGGCTAACCGACACAGGCTTAATCTGGGAAACATGAAAGGTGGAATGAACCCGTAGGAGGCAGGAAGCTGTAGCTTAACCGCGCAGGGGGTTAACAATAGACAGTATCTTGAGACGGTCCTATAAAACGAGGCGCCATCTTCTTCGACTCCACCTTCAATGGAAGGTCCCGTGACTTCAGCCTACCTCTTGACCAGGAGAGTAACCGGGAGCCTGGGACCGGTGACGGTTGGCTTGCCTCTGCATGCACGCCGAAGCTCGGGACAGAGCTACCCTGGCCTTCCTCCAGACCTTGCAGCAGCGGCGCATGTGGGACTGCACCGAGGGTACGCAAGTTCCCTCTCTGGGAAGGGAACAGGGGGAGGTTGATAACCCAGAGCACACAGAAAAGGAGACAAACCAGAGGAAGCGTTAGTCAAGGTGTTATGAGCATATTCCACCCAGGGGGAGCATGGAGCTCCATGACCCAGGGTTAGACCCAGTGACACAGCGAGTGCGGTCTCCATCTCCTGGTTCGCTCTCTCGGCTTGCCCGTTGGTCTGGGGGTGATATCCAGAGGGACAGGCTGGATGTAATGCCCAAAGCTTTACAGAAAGCTTTCCACACCTGGGAGACAAACTGGGGACCCCTGTCAGAGACAATATCCGTGGGTAGACCATGAGAGCGGAACACATGTTCAACCAAAATATCAGCCGTCTCTCTGGCAGTGGGCAGTTTAGGGTAGGGCCAAAAAATGAGGCGAACTTAGAAAAACGATCAATCACCGTAAGAATGACAGTCTTACCAGATGAGGGGGAAGTCCAGTGACAAAATCCATAGCGATATGCGACCAGGGCCGGCTGGGTATAGGTAGAGGTCGAAGATGACCAGCGCTGGCCTGGGTGGAGTTTTTACTTCGTGCACATACCGTACAAGCAGCAATGAAGGCTCGAGTGTCCGCCTCCATCGTGGCCCACCAGAACTTCCGTCGCACAAAGTCAAGGGTCCGCGAAACTCCAGGGTGACAGGTAAGGGGAGACGAGTGAGCCCACTGAAGTACCTGGGAGCGAGCAGACTCAGGGACAAACATCCGGTTAGGAGGACCCCTCCCAGGGTCAGCTTGATGATGTTGAGCCTGTCTAACAATCCCCTCGATGTCACATGTGATGACTGCAATACTGCAGGTAGGAGGCAAAATGGGTTCAGGGTTACTACCAGTATCAACAGCCGAATGAACACGAGACAGGGCGTCAGGGCTTGACGTTGCGTGACCCAGGACCGGTAAGACAGAGAAAAATTGAATCTCCCAAAAAATAGTGCCCACCTGGCTTGACGGGGGTTGAGCTGCTTCGCTGACTGGAGGTAAGCCAGATTCTTATGATCCGTCCAAACGATGAAGGGTTGTTCCGCCCCCTCCAACCAATGTCGCCACTCCTCGAGAGCCAGCTTAACGGCGAGCAGTTTCACGATTTCCAACATCACTAATTCCTCTCTGCCTGAGAAAGTTTCCTTGAGAGAAAAGCACAGGGATGCAGTTTGTTATCTTCAGGAGAACGTTGTGACAACACTGCACCTACCCCAGTGTCGGATGCATCCACCTCCACGACAAACTGGCGGTCGGGGTCCGGCTGCATCAGAATGGGAGCCGAGGCGAAAGCGATGTTTCAGTTCTTCGAACGCTGATTCGGGCCCCCTTCATTCCAAGCGAACGGTCGTGAGATGGAGGTGAGAGCGGTGAGAGGCGCCGCAATGCGGCTGTAGTCCTTGATGAACCTCCTATAGAAGTTCGCAAACCCCAGGAATCGTTGAAGTTGTTTTGTGGGTAGAGGGAGCTGGCCAGTCCGTGACAGCAGAGATCTTAGCTGGGTCCATCCGCAGCTCCCCTGAGCTATGATGTAACCCAAAAAAGAGGTCTCAGACACATGAAATTCACATTTCTCCATCTTCACAAACAGTTTGTTCTCCAACAACCTTTGCAACACCTGGCGCACATGCAGTTCATGTTCCTGGGAGGACTCTGAGAAAATCAAGATATCATCCAGATAGACAAAAACAAACCGATTCAACATGTCCCGAAGGACATCGTTGACTAGTGCCTGAAAACAGCAGGGGCATTAGACAACCCAAAAGGCATAACCCGATACTCAAAATGTCCCAAGGGTGTGTTGAAGGCAGTCTTCCATTCATCACCCTTACGAATGCGCACCAGGTGATACGCATTTCGTAGATCCAGTTTCGTAAAGATGGTAGCACCATGAAGGAGGGGGAAAAGCAGAATTAATCAAAGGCAGAGAATACTTGTTCTTAATGGTGATGTTAGCAAGTCCACGGTAATCAATACAGGGTCTGAGGGTCTTATCCTTCTTAGCAACAAAAAAGAATCCCGCTCCTACAGGTGACGAGGAAGGACGCATAATACCTGCCGCCAAGGAGTCCCGAATGTAGTTCTCCATAGCCTCCGTCTCCGGCCGGGAGAGATTGCTACAGGCGACTGCTGGGGAGCGGGGCTCCTGGCTGGAGGTCAATGGCGCAGTCGTAGAAGGGCGGTGAGGAGGAAGAGAAGTAGCTCTGTGTTTGCAGAAAACGGATGCCAGGTCATGATACACGTCAGGAACAGCAGAAAGATCCATGGACTCCAGTGGAGGTTGAGGCACAGTACTGGCAGGAGTCTGAGCAGAACACAAACAATTCACATGACAAAATGTGCTCCATGAAACAATGCTACCTGTCACCCAATCAATGTGTGGATTGTGTTTTATGAGCCAGGGGATACCAAGGACCAGGGGAGTCTGTGGGCAGTCGATAATATGGAATTGAATGTTCTCTGATGATTTCCCGACACTCTAAGACAAACAGGAACAGTCTGATGGGTAATGCGGGTCAACAATTGTCCATTTAGACCCTTAGCCTGCAGCGGACAGTCCATAGGAACAGTCTCCAAATCCATTTGTTGAGCCCACTCTCTATCCAAAAAGCTTTAGTCGGCACCAGAGTCAATCAGCGCACTAACAGAGAAATTCTGGGACTGCCACTGGAGGGATGCCTGGAGCAGAATGCGGGGGAGAAGAGGAAGAATCCGCTGCTCGGCTCACCAAAACTTCTCCCATAAATGATGAGCCGGCCCTTTTCCCCGGACGAACTGGGCAGGAAGGAACGAAATGACCAGCTTCTCCACAATACAGGCAGACCCGAGCCTGAATACGACGTGCACGCTCCTCTGAGGACAACCGTGCACGACCCACCTCCATGGCTTCGGGTTCCAGTGCTCCTCGTATCGACTCGGGAAGACACGGCTCTCTCCGTAGGGACGATGCAGGGAGGAGTTTGTTGATGACAGACAGGTTGCTTGGAACTAACACTCCTCTCCCGGCGGCGCTCCCGAATCCGATTATCCAACCTGATAGTGAGTGAAATAAGATTATCCAGCGTAGGCGATTCATCATATGACACCAATTCATCTTTTAAAATCTCAGACAAAGCATTGATGAACACTCCTTGTAATGCCTCGTCATTCCAACCACTCACTGCTGCTAAAGTCCGAAACTCCACTGCCATCTCCGCCACACTACGAGCCCCCTGCCGAAGAGAAAACAACCGTTTCGCAGCCTCCTTGCCTCGTACGGGGTGGTCAAAAACCTTCCTCATCTCCGTGGTGGCGGCCACGTAAGCGTTGCAAATGTCCGACTGACTCTCCCAGACCGCGGATCCCCAGGCACGAGCGGAACCGCTAGTAGAGTTGATAAGGTAGGCATACGGGCTCTTTCTGAGGCGTAGGTGAGGGGCTGTTGTTCAAACACTAACGAGCATTGAGTCAAAAAATCGCCACAGGTTCCCATGTTCCCGTCATAGCGCTCTGGAGCAGGAACAAAAGGCTCTCTGATCTGGGCTGAAGGGGTAGTAGAGGGCAGACACTTGATTGGTGAGTAATTGAACCTGATTAAGCAGCACCTGACTGTCCTCAGCAATCGTCTTAAACAGGGTATCATGTTGGCCAAGTAGAATGCCCTGATTGGCTATGGCAGTCCAAATTTGAGTGCACTCTGGGGTGGTATCCGAGCTACTGTCTGCTGGGTTCATGTTGGTCAGATCATACTGTTATGATTTAACTGGATAGAACCCAAATGCAGACAAGTACACCAAGCCAGAGAAGTTTTAACAGGTTTATTATAATGTTCAATAGTCCAGGTTTCCAATAAATGGGGAAGAGCAAGTCCAGGTTACAGGAGGGTACAGATCCAGGTCAGGGCAGGTGTGGTACCGTAATGTCCTAGTGTCCGTGGTGAGTCCAAAGGAGAGGCCCGATAGTGGAGAGCAGGATGGTGGTGGCAGGAGTGAAGCGGAGGCAGGAGTCAGGTTCCAAATATCTGTGGCACAGGAGAAAAAAGTAAATAAACAGTCCAAAAAACACAAGAGCGAAAACAGACAGGTTGAGTCGGCAGCGAGACTAACATGGTTGTCTTGACTATGATCTGACGATGAGTGGAAAGTTTGACCGGGTCTTAAAGGCTGAGGTGATTATGGTGAATGAGCTGCAGCTGGAACCCTGACTCCCGCACACCAGACTTCACTCCTGCAATCAAGGACAGACAGAGGGGAGGGGGAGAGCAGAGAGAGAGCTACCTAGCAGCAGTAGGCCTAACACCACCCACACTGCTGCTACTTGCTGTTTATTATCTATACACTGGCAGAGCTACTCCACCTCTAGAATGACCCCCTGTATATAGCCTTGTTATTGTTATGTCATTTTATTGTGTTTGATTAGATTTTTTACATTTAGTTTATTTAGTAAAATTTTCTTAACTCTATTTCTTGAACTGCATTGTTGGTTAAGGGCTGTAAGTAAGCATTTCACGGTAAGGTCTACACCTGTTGTATTCGGCGCGTGTGACAAATGTAATGACATTTTATTTTATTTTATTTGAAAGTGGCACCATCTAATAAGATGGCATTTAGAGGTATGGAGAAACAAGATTCACACAACAGAGCTGACCACAACTGTACTGGCTGGGATATTTCATTACACATAATCCTTTCAAAGATGATTCCAGAACTATGGTGGATGAGTAACCAGCCCAGTTTGGCCCTACTTGGCTTGACTCAGCTCTGTAGTGTTAGCCAGCCCAGTTTGGCCCTGCTTGACTCATCTCTGTAGTGTTAGTCAACCCAGTTTGGCCCTGCTTGACTCAGCTCTGTAGTGTTAGCCAGCCCAGTTTGGCCCTGCTTGACTCAGCTCTGTAGTGTTAGTCAACCCAGTTTGGCCCTGCTTGACTCAGCTCTGTAGTGTTAGCCAGCCCAGTTTGGCCCTGCTTGACTCAGCTCTGTAGTGTTAGCCAGCCCAGTTTGGCCCTGCTTGGCTTGACTCGGCTCTATAGTGAGAAACAGGCATAGTGTGTTGGAGGGGATCAGTCTGATCAAGGAGAGGCGCAGAATCACTGATCTGGACCACTTAGTGAGTCAATATTTGAGATGCATGTGGATTTGTAGATTAGTGAGTCTGTGCAGTTGACTGCAATGGATTTGATCTCAAACATGCGCAATGTCATGAAGATCACTGCTACTCCATATAATGAAACCATCCCCTATGAGGACTAATGACCAATTCTGAAACTCACCACACTATGCTGTACTGACAGCATCATCATCACACTAGCATTAATGTTCACACTCTGGGTCTCATTTGTCCACATTTAAACTGGTCTTGGTCTCCTTATAGGTTAGACACATTTAAACTGGTCTTGGTCTCCTTACAGGTTAGACACATTTAAACTGGTCTAGGTCTCCTTACAGGTTAGACACATTTAAACTGGTCTTGGTCTCCTTATACGTTGGACACATTTAAACTGGTCTAGGTCTCCTTACAGGTTAGACACATTTAAACTGGTCTTTTGTCTCCTTATAGGTGAGACACATTTAAACTATTGGTCTCCTTACAGGTGAGACACAGGGATGTAGCTCAGTTGGTATGCAACGCCAGGGTTGTGGGTTCATTTCCCACGGGGGGCCAGTATGAAAAATAAAAAAATAATGTATGCACTCACTAACTGTAAGTGGCTCTGGATAAGAGCGTCTGCTAAATGACTAAAATGTAAATGTAAAAATTTAAACTATTGGTCTCCTTAGAACTGTATATTCTGTGTGGAGAAATTACCCGGCTCTTCACAAGCATTTCACCACAGCAGCTGAGGATGCCTCCCGCGACGGCGTGACCCGTCAGAGTTATAGTGGCCTTGCCATGCGGGTATCCTCGCATGCGTTTGTTAACAATCTAGGTCTTATGTGTGATGCATTTAAAGAACTATCTGAATTGTCACTCGAGCTCCAAATGAGAGACACACAGGGCAGTCACCAGGGAAGTGAGGGTGTTATTACTGCACACAGGGCAGTCACCAGGGAAGTGAGGGTGTTATTACTGCACACAGGGCAGTCACCAGGGAAGTGAGGGTGTTATTACTGCACACAGGGCAGTCACCAGGGAAGTGAGGGTGTTATTACTGCACACAGGGCAGTCACCAGGGAAGTGATGGTGTTATTACTGCACACAGGGCAGTCACCAGGGAAGTGAGCGTGTAATTACTGCACACAGGGCAGTCACCAGGGAAGTGATGGTGTTATTACTGCACACAGGGCAGTCACCAGGGAAGTGAGCGTGTAATTACTGCACACAGGGCAGTCACCAGGGAAGTGAGGGTGTTATTACTGCACACAGGGCAGTCACCAGGGAAGTGAGGGTGTAATTACTGCACACAGGGCAGTCACCAGGGAAGTGAGGGTGTAATTACTGCACACAGGGCAGTCACCAGGGAAGTGAGGGTGTAATTACTGCACACAGGGCAGTCACCAGGGAAGTGAGGGTGTTATTACTGCACACAAGGCAGTCACCAGGGAAGTGAGGGTGTAATTACTGCACACAGGGCAGTCACCAGGGAAGTGAGGGTGTTATTACTGCACACAGGGCAGTCACCAGGGAAGTGAGGGTGTTATTACTGCACACAGGGCAGTTACCAGTGGATAATACAGGATACAGCCAGTTCATAGAGGAGCTGAAGGTGCTTTATGCTCAATACTGGCCAGAGGATGCAGGAGCACTGTATGGAGAAACTGTGATAGAATCTCTCTGCCAGAGGTTTGGCATTGACAGTCCACGTACGGTCATACGGGCCTACAGGCAGTACAGGGACACTGATGGTAATGATAAAGGAGACTTTCCAGATGGACTTAAAGAGATGTTGATGGAGGTCAGCACCATCCCCATCTCCAGATGGACTTAAAGAGATGTTGATGGTGGTCAGCACTATCCTCATCTCCAGATGGACTTAAAGAGATGTGGATGGTGGTCAGCACCATCCCCATCTCCAGATGGACTTAAAGAGATGTTGATGGAGGTCAGCACCATCCTCATCTCCAGATGGACTTAAAGAGATGTTGATGGTGGTCAGCACCATCCTCATCTCCAGTGCAGAAGGCCAGCAGGGATTTTCTCAAATGAATCTGATTTGCACCTCAACCCGCGCCTCTCTGCATACCTCCACCATATCAGGGCTACTCTATCTGAACCTTGTTGGCCCCCCCTGACCAAATTCAACCCAGTCCCCTATGTGAGGTCATGGATTGCTAAAGGACACAGATGTGTCACAGACACAGGAGCAAAACAAGAAATAGGGAGGAGAAGACGCACCAGGAAATGGCCGTGTTGTGGGAGGTTCTGGAAAACTTTACAAACTTGTTCTGTACTGTGAAGTTAATCTGAATATGCGCTTCATATTATCAGATAGGCAGGAGGCCTATATACTATAATATGTGTTCTGCTGTAGCATACATTGATTTATTTTATTTGAAGTATATTCTGATATCAAATCAAATGTTTGTCCTACAGTGATGTCTTGAAAAGTATATGAAATGTGAGTCTTGTAAGCCCCACCTCTGAGTATATGAAATGTGAGTCTTGTAAGCCCCACCTCTGAGTATGTGTTCATATGCATATGGAGGGTGTTCTGCAGTGACACCTAAAAATGTTGCTGTACATTGATGTCTTGAAAATTAGGCTGTAAGAAATTCAGACTTGTAAGCCCCACAGCTACACTAGAGTATGTGGGTATTGTCACGATCGTCATTCATAGAGGAGGACCAAGGCGCAGCGTTGAATGCGAACATTTGTATTATTAGAATGATCACACGATCAAAACAACAAAACGAAAACGTGACGTCCCTGGTTACATAAACAAACCAACACGGAACAAGAAACCACAAATAATGAATGCCTAACGGCTACCTAAGTATGACTCCCAATCAGAGACAACGAGCTACAGCCGTCTCTGATTGGGAGCCACAGCCAACATAGATATACAACAACTAGAACATAAACAAATGAAAACTCACACCCTGGCTCAACATACTAGAGTCCCCAGAGCCAGGGCGTGACAGTACCCCCCTAAAGGCGCGGACTCCGACCGCGCCAACCAACTACAACAGGAGGGACCGGGTGGGCACTCCCGCCTCGGCGGCGGATCCGGCTCCGGACATGAGCCCCCACTCCTTCTCTAACCCCCCAAAGTACCCCTGGTCGGTCTGGCCCTGCTGACCAGAGCTGAACTGAACACTGGTGGAGCGGATTGCTCTAGCTCCGGCGTGACGCAGCACCTGACCGGTGCCGGACCCGCCACCGGTGGAACAGGCACGGGCCGTGCCGGACTGAAGACGCACACCACTGGCTTGGTGTGGGGGCAGGGAGCGGGCGAGCCGGGCTGACGAAACGCACCACTGTCTTGGTGCGGGGAGCAGGAGCGGGCGGACCGGGCTGGCGCAAGCACCACTGACTTGGTACGGGGAGCATGAATGGGCCGGACTGGGCTGGCGGCGCGCACCACAGACTTGGTGCGGAGAGCAGGAACGGGCCGGACAGGGCTGACGAAACGCACCACTGACTTGTGCGGGGAGCAGGAATGGGCGGGCCGAGCTGGCGATGCGCACCGTAGACTTGGTGCGTGGCAGGAACAGGCCGGACCGTACTGGGAACACACACCACTGGCCCTACGTGGGGAACAGGAACAGGCTGGACCGGACTGGCAACACACGCCAGTACCTCTCGCCGTGCCTCTACATCTTCCACCCCCTCTTCGACCAGTGGCCCCCGTAACCTGGCGGCCTCCTCTGCCAATCCGCTGGGCCGCTCTGCCGCGGTCTCCTGCTGGCCCGTCGTCCACGGCGTTAGCCCCCCCCTAAACCACAAATGAATTTTCTGGGCGTCTCCCCTACCCGTGGACCAGGTCTCCATGTCCCTCGCCAGCCTTTCGCCCTTCTGCCACAATGTCAAGCCCTTCTCTTCCTCACTCGGCTTGACCCAGTCGAGGAGGCGAAGGAGATCTGTTAGGGATCTCCCTGGCGATGGCTCCTGGACACGCTGCTTGGTCACATCTTGGTGGTTTCTTCTGTCACGAACGTCGGTAAGAGAGGAGGACCAAGGCGCAGCGTTGAATGCGAACATTTGTATTATTAGAATGATCACACGATCAAAACAACAAAACGAAAACGTGACGTCCCTGGTTACATAAACAAACCAACACCGAACAAGAAACCACAAATAATGAATGCCTAACGGCTACCTAAGTATGACTCCCAATCAGAGACAACGAGCTACAGCCGTCTCTGATTGGGAGCCACCCTGGCCAACATAGATATACAACAACTAGAACATAAACAAATGAAAACTCACACCCTGGCTCAACATACTAGAGTCCCCAGAGCCAGGGCGTGACAGGTATAGTATATGTTGGTGACGGTGGCTGTGTGAGAAGCACGCCTGTATCTCTCACATAACTAGAATGAGATTCACTTTCTATGATCTCTCTCTCTCTCTGCTCTGATAGACAGGAGCCTGAACTCTCATCTCTCAAGCGTTGCACTTCATAATTTATTTAGACTCTATGCTGGAGGCCAACAAAATATTTGATCAACTTCCAAATATTGTTTTACAAAAGAGAGAGAGAGAGGTAGGCCTTTGGCACGAGTGCATCGGCCATCACCAGTGAGGGAGCTGTGCATCATTGGGTGAGTCAGTGAAACTGGAAAGCATTTTTAGGACTATAATTTCCTCCTCATATTGTAGCCTACAATATGTGTCTCCACACACCTAGGCCTCGGCTATTGATGGATTCAAGACAAGGTCGTTTTTATTGATCTCTGATTCTCAGGTTGTCAGTGTAGCCTGCCATTTCCATCATTTGTGTGGTATTAACAAATACTCTACCAAAGTCTCGTCATGTAAAATGACATAGAATTGCATGAAATGCGTTTATAAAAGGCCAACATTTTCTCGGCCATTATGCTACTAAAAATGTCCCCCATGTGTCCAACTTCTGGAAGTGCCTCTACTCTACTGCTCTATGCCACTACCCAAATGTGATGATATGAATGCAATGCTTTATTATAAAGGATTTATATATTTTTATGCATTCCAGTACCTCAGATCCCCCAGGTCACCACCCTCTCGTGCTCACTGTTTGTAAAATAAGGTGCAGGACGGCAGATTCATTCCCTTCAGTGATATTACTTGCTGACACGTTTTGGAGAAAGCTTCTTCGTCAAAGCACTATTGTAAACAGGGTTAGAATGTTACAAATACACATTGACATTGAAAGGGAAGCATGATTATAGATTCATATTTCAAATCCTCAGAATTCATACAGTATAGAACACCATATAGAAGACATAGACATATCATTACATACAGTATAGAACACCATCTAGAAGACATAGACATATCATTACATACAGTATAGAACACCATATAGAAGACATAGACATATCATTACATACAGTATAGAACACCATATAGAAGACATAGACATATCATTACATACAGTATAGAACACCATCTAGAAGACATAGCCATATCATTACATACAGTATAGAACACCATATAGAAGACATAGACATATCATTACATACAGTATAGAACACCATCTAGAAGACATAGACATATCATTACATACAGTATAGAACACCATATAGAAGACATAGACATATCATTACATACAGTATAGAACAGACATAAACATATCATTACAACAGTAAGAACACCATATAGAAGACATAGACATATCATTACATAGAGTATATCATAGATGACATGTATAAATCCTTCCTTTATATTTCCTGTAACACTTTCCATTACAGTAGCCTTATTACTGGCTAGGGTTACTGCTGCTAGTACAGTGTAAGAATGAGGCTTCACAGTACTTTTACACCACTGTACTAACAGGAATAATTACACACCAATAAACACACTGTAATGTAAAGTGTTACATCATTCTCAATGATCAGTCAATACATACGGTATTCATTTCAGCTACAGTACATTGTATCCATTTCAAGTCCCCCTCCCCATTGTAGCTAATTATCTATAACACATTGTACAGTTTTACAACAACATATTAGTTATTATGGATGGTTATAGTTAGTGTCATAGCACATAAGTTTAAGGCATTACACAATTCATTAAAAGCATTATATATATGTACTTCATATAAACTGTTACCCTTTATATATTCTAACCACTCTATTTAATTTATTCCATATTAAGGGCCCTAACCTAGGAACACAAATCTTTGTCTCTATTAACATTGTGGACAGTTCTCTCTCTCTCTCTCTCTCTCTCTCTCTCTCTCTCTCTCTCTCTCTCTCTCTCTCTCTCTCTCTCTCTCTCTCTCTCTCTCTCTCTCCCTCTAACCCCTCCCTCCCTCTAACCCCACCCTTCTGGCAGAACCAGGAAGTCCCACAAACTTTCTTCTGAGGAAACTAAACTGATCTGAGTCTCTGTGTCGTCTGTCTGTGTGAGAGTGAACAACCGTCCAAATGGCTCAGCAGGGAGTTCTGCTGGACCAGGACCAGTTCTGTTGTTCTGTCTGTCTGGATCTACTGAAGGAGCCGGTGGTTATTCCCTGTGGACACAGTTACTGTAGGAGCTGTATTGAGGGCTGCTGGGATCAGGATGTTCTGAAAGGGGTCTGTAGCTGTCCTCAGTGCAGAGAGACCTTCACTCCAAGGCCTAATCTGAGGAAAAATAACATGTTGGCTGAAGTGGTGGAGAAACTGAAGAAGACAGGACTCCAGGCTGCTGCCCCTCCTGCTCTGTGCTATGCTGGACCTGGAGATGTGGCGTGTGATGTCTGCACTGGGACCAGAAAGCGGAAAGCCCTCATGTCCTGTCTGGTGTGTCTGGCCTCTTACTGTGAGATTCACCTCCAATCTCACTATGAATCTCCTGCTTTGAAGAAGCACAAGCTGGTCAAAGCCACCGCACAACTACAGGAGAAGATCTGCTCTCATCATGACAAACTGCTGGAGGTTTACTGTCGTACCCGATCAGCAGTGTATCTGTTATCAGTGTGTGATGGATGAACATAAAGGCCATGATACAGTGTCAGCTGCAGCAGAGAGGACTGAGAAACAGGTAAGACCAGAACTACTTGTTGGTGACTGTCTGATAAACAAAGAATTAAAGATACAGTAGGAACTAAGGCTGTTTGAATATGAGATCATTCAAATGAAATCAATCCTCTGCAGAATAAATATGAACACAAACCTTGAGTATATTGAGTTTGATCCAAATGTATCACCATTTTCTAAAGTCAAACACTATTATCATTCTGAATGCCCTTTTATAAGTCCAAAGTTCAGCCTTAACCCTTTGATACGTGTACGCCTACCATAAAAACTATAATCTTTCACATAGCAAGATAAACAAATATAATATTGGAAAGTGACTTCCTCAAGATTATATACCTTCCTCTCTATGTGCCCTATGTCACATTACTATACTATTGATCTAGTGGACAAATAAAGCTTGATAGATCATTGAAGAGTGATTCTCCACAGAGGCAGCTGGGGATGAGTCAGCAGAAGGTCCAGCAGAGATTCCAGGAGAGAGAGAAGGAGCTGAAGGAGCTCCAACAGGCTGTGGAGTCTCTCAAGGTGAGTATTGTTGACCAGAGGAGACACGCCATTTCACTTCTCTCCTCCAGTCAGAGAGAGGGAGAGAGACAGGCCTCTATCTAATCCCACTGACCCCACTGTTGGAAACAGGACCCCTTTCAGAGAACACACGGCTTAATGTAACTGACGGGATATGAACCCGGGTCTACTGCGGGAGAAACCAACATCTTGGGGGTTCGATCCCCGGGACCACCCATACGTAAAAATGTGTGCACACATGACTGTAAGTCGCTTTGGATAAAAGCGTCTGCTAAATGGCATATTATATATTATTATGTTACACCAAGAGGAGATTCCCTACTCGGCCGACACTGATTTTAAAGTCACAAGTGGGCTACCTCATCACATGACCATGAGTAACCATGAGTGACTCATGTCCGCTATACATTAACAGAGCTCTCTCGCTCTCACTCTCTCTCAATTAAATTAAATGGGCTTTATTGACATGGGAAACATGTTACATTACCAAAGCAGGTTAAATAAATAATAAATGAAAGTGAAATCAATGATCAGAAATTAACAGTAAACGTTACACTCACAAACGTTTCAAAGTAATAGAGACATTTCAAATGTTATAATTCAAGTGCAAACAGAGTGAGCCGTGCGCCAGACAGAGTTCTGGAGGTGAAATGGAAATGAATGAGGGAGAGTTAAGTGAGGTAGAAGGTGTGGTGAAGAGCTCAGAACCAGAGCCTGGCATCAATGGACATGATAAAGAAGAATCTGGTGCAGTAGGAGTTACATTTTTGGAGAAAGTGGATCCATACCTTTTGGCAGATCCATTTGTGGTTTCAGGGTGGGTGGGAAAGGAGTTGGGTGCAGTTGAATCAGTGAAGGTAACCTGTAGTGGACTTGTGATATTTGTTTGTGTTTCTTCTGACCAGAGGGAGTGGGCACTCCGTGTCACGCAACTTTGGGTCTTGATCTGTTTCTTGCTTTGCTCTTAGGAACAGGGCACCATTGAAAGGAGTGATTTCTGGGATAGCATTAAGTGTAGAAGTGGAGCAATTGAAGATGAAGATTCCTGGTGTTTGTGATTCCCGCCGTTTGGTGGGACGCAGAACCCGTGTTGAGCGTGGTGAAACAGAGGAGTCAGTCCTTTTGAGTTTTGAGTCTTTACCCGATAAAGTCATGTTAGGATATATCAGTTATCCTGTTAGAGCTTTTGTGGCGAATCCACTGTGCTGATTCAGGTGCAACGTTTATGGTCATGTTGCAGCAGTTTGTAGGAGGGAGATTCCAAGATGTGGGAAGTGTGCATGAGGGCATGGGATAGAGGTTTGTGTAGTTTCGGTGGATAAAGTTGTGTGTGTCAACTGTTGGGATGCCCATGTTGCTGGGGATCGGAAGTGTCCGGTGCGAGAGAGGCAGGTTGAGGTGGCTAGAGTCAGAGTAGTGCATAAGGTGTCGTATGCTGAGGCAGTGAAGAAAGTAGAGGAGGATGGGTCAAGGGTGAGAGATCCTGAGAGGATCCCTGTGAGTAGTAGATCTGTGCCAGCACAGAGGGATAGGCCAACGAGTGATATATGCTTCAGTAATGTTAGCTTCTTAGCGTTCATAGCAATGGTTATCAACTGTACCGCAGAAATGGAACGTAAATCACAGAAAATAGATGTTGTGGTGGCAGCTGCAGAGAAGTATTTGGGCATACAAGATTAGACTTCAGAAGAGTTACAGGGTTTGTTGAGTGGTGGTGTCCCGTCCTCCCAGGCCGTTGGCATTGTGCAGGAACAGATAGGGTCAAAGTAGTGGAATGGGGTAGTGGGTATTTAATGAGTGTAGGGTTAGTTGGAAGGGTGTTTTTTGTATTATTATAATTTCCCCTTTTCCCATTTTGTATAACAAAGTATAATGGATTTATATTATAGTCCAGTTGGGGGCGGTAATGCAACATATTGGATGCCAACCGCTGTTAATCTCCAAAGTAGAAGAACCATTATATTATGGCTATGTACAGTGTTGTAACGATGTCTCTGTCTCTCTCATTCATTAACTTTCGCGGTAGTTGGTTGTGTGGGTCTCTGGTTATGAATGGGGTGCTGACAGACAATCGTTGATGGATATTTATAGAGCTCTGATCAGGACGACAATTGATTACTGGTGTACAGTTTGTGGAACAGAGGTAAAGACTTGGCTTCAGAAGCTGGACAGAATCCAGTATATAGCTTTAAGGATATGTATTGGTGCATTTAAATCAACATCTGTATGTGCCTTACTGGTGGAGGCAGGAGAGATGGCTTTGGATATACAGCGTAAAAAAATGTCATTATCTTATTGGGTTGAAAGGCTGTGAGGTTGAGCATCCCACTGCTACTGTTCTAGATGACTGTTGGGAATATACTAGTAGACAAGGCAGTGGTTTTGGTTGGACAGTTGGAAAGCTTGCTGATGAAAGTGGTTTGAGGGAGTTGGAGGTTGGCCCTTCTGTGGTGATAGGGGATGTTCCTCCATGGTTACTCCCAGACCCTGTTGTTGATCTAACCTTGGTAGAGTAAAGGAAAGATTGGTCAGAAGTCAGTGATATAGTGAAACTGGTTGACAATTACATTGGTAGAAGTTTTTATACTTTTTTACTGCTTTTCACAGATGGATCCAAGGACCCAGATAGTGGGCTCACAGGAGCAGGCGTTTACGTTCCTGAATTTGATGTGCAGATATGTAGAAGACTAACAGATGAACTGTCAGTATACTCAGTTGAACTGTTGGTGATAATAGTTGCCCTCCAGTGGGTGAGATTGCGCTTAGGACATTGTACATTGAACTCGTCATTACATCTGGTTGGCAAGCATGTGAATGGTTTGTGTCTGGGGGGTACGGTCGATGAAACGGTGGAGCATGTGTTGTTATATTGTTGTAAGTATGTTGAAGAGAGGGTAAGATTGAAGTGTAGGGTCATTGAGGTTGGACGGGTTGGGGGGGTTGGAAGGGATTTTGGGGATGGGGGAGGGTCTATTAGAAGTTAGTAGGGCTCTTCTTTATTTTCTCAGAAGTACTGAGTTAGGTAGGAGGATTTAGAAATGTTGGAAACCGTGATTGACCACACACTCCAGCACAGTAGGTGGCGGCATGCACCTTTAACGTTGGTTTGTGGACCGCCATTATATCATAGAAGAAGAAGTTGGTTGTGTGAGAGTTTTGTGGTTCGTGAGGAGGGCTACTATTCTTTTTTCTTTTGGTTCTTGCGTATTTTCTGAATTTATTTTCTGATGGTGGAGGGTTTGTTTATGGTTTCCACTGTTTATCGTTTAGAGTTGAGGGGGGGGGTAGTTTGTTAGGGCGGCGTGATGGCCTCAACCGAGTGGAGAAGAAACGCAGTCGCTTCGGGTGCGTTCTGGAGAAAGGTGTGGAGGAAGTTTTGCTCATGGTCGGCGAACAGGTTGGAGGAGAACATCTGCACTCTGCATCCAGAATGAACAAGGAGGTGGTTGTGTTAATGAAAAAGGTTTGTCTTGTTGCGAGTGGGATTTTTGTGAGGGGTGTGTTGGTGCAGATTTCGCCTCTTTCGATAAGAGTTGTGGTGGCTAATCTGCCTCCGTTTATTGTTTACGAACAGACCGCAAGTAGTTGGTTAGTTTTGGTAAATTTGCAAGTGGTTTTCGTGTGCTCTCGGCTGGGTGCCAAGCGGAATCCGTTAAACATGTCTCTTTTCGTAGACAAGTGTTTGTTTCTTAACAAACTTCAAGGTTACACAGGGGAGGCGTGGAACACAGGGTTTGCTAGCACAGATAGTTTTTCGGTGTTTCTAGTGTGGGGATCATCAGTTATAGGCTACAAGCAGCAATATGATTGATAGGTAGGACAGGTATTGAACCCAAATAATCCCTTCCTTAAATGCGCTAACCTCAACCCTAGTAAACATGCATTATAAAAACCTTCTATATAAAATTATCTCATATTGGGAGTAAATAGCCTCTGAATAGAAAATAAAAAACACTGCATCTTCCAGCCCACCAATAAATTACATAATGAAACCGTCGCGGTTAGCATATTTACCTCAACATGCCCCTCGCTTGCGTGAGAAGGCAGAGTGCTCGATGCTGGTTGATGAATTTGACAATTAATGTACTAGGAAAATACGTTTTTGTCGACCAGAGGTGACTGAATTAATGTTCAGGCGTATTGATAATCATTATAGTAATGAAGTATAATTTCAAAACATGACCATAAAAACAGGTAATAATAAACATGAATCATCATTATATTACTTCACAGTAATGTGTTTTCAGTCCTTCCTCTTGCGTTAGCAGTGTGGAAAGGGACAGTAAAAAGCTCAGGCAGGAGTTTTCCTGTGAGGTGGAGTGGTGGTGTATCCAGGGAGAGAACTAAACTAATCTTCTGAAATGTCATTCATGGTCTTATGCTGCCATCTATTGGAATTATTAAGCAACTGCAGTAGTACTGAATAAAGTGTTTTTCCTTACTAATCCGTACTAAAATAGTGATTACTCAGAATTGCAAAATAAATGGCAGGGGTACCAGGAGGGAGGAGAGTAATTTTTTACATTTTAGTCATTTAGCAGATGCTCTTATCCAGAGCGACTTACAGTTAGTGAGTGCATACATTTTCATACTGTCCCCCATGGGGAAACGAACCCACAACCCTGGCGTTGCAAAGCGCCATGCTCTACCAACTGAGCTACACGGTAGTAGTGCATGGCCAAGTGGTGGTGCGCAGGCCGTGGAGAAAGCGGTGGTGGGGAGGGTTGCAGCTGGGCTACATGAGCTGAGGCAGGTTTCTGTAGTAACAGAGACTCCGGTGGGCGAAGGCTTGCTGGGCTCATCCCAGGAAATATTGCCTGTCATTGGGGAAGAGGCACTGATCAGGGGGAAGTGCAGGGGGCAGAGACTGGGGAGGAGGAGGATGGTACCGTGCCAATGGAGGAGGAGGAAGAGGGGGGAGGTGAGTCTGCGGGAGCGGAGGACAAGGCGTCTCGTTTTCAGACGGCTCATTGGATCCAGAGCTGACAGCCAGTCAGGCTGAGGGCCCAGTATATACGGTGAGAGAACTTTCTAGGTTCCTGATGGAGACTAAAGGGGAAAAAGAAGGTTCTGCTGGAGTCTTATTTGATTGATCCTGGAAGGTTTGTAAGGTCAGTACAACACGTGATGAAGAATGAGGGGTTTAGTGTCCTCTCACCCAGGAAGCGGTATAGGCTGAGAAAATGGGTCATGGGTTCTTAAGGGCATGTCTTCAGAATCTGCTTAAATTGATGTTTTTTTCTGGCATGGCGGCTATATGGGCTTCTCTACTGGTTTCTGATTGTGGTGATTTCCGGCAGAGACTGGGGAATATGTAAACCAAAAACATTTCAACGTGATTTTTTGCAAGAGACACAGTGATGTGTAAGGGTAGGTTGTTAGTGGTTAGAGCCAAAATCAGTGACCTTGTCTTTTGCTTTCCAAAATGTGTCTGCACCTAGTACAGTGCTCAGTTCTCTGTTTCACCAGGGCCCAGGCAGGTGTCCTATTGGAAATTCAATGTAAAGCTCTTACAAGGTGCCACTTTTTGCTCAAGCTTCCAAGGCTTTTGGGAGAGGTGGGGACAGCAGAAGGGGGAGTAACTTCTGTTGTGGGGGAGATGAGGGAACCTGATGGGTGGGTAACTTCTGTTGTGGGGAGATGAGGGAGCCTAATGGGTGGGTAACTTCTGTTGTGGGAGAAATGAGGGAGCCTGATGGGTGGGTAACTTCTGTTGTGGGGAGATGAGGGAGCCTGATGGGTGGGTAACTTCTGTTGTGGGGAGATGAGGCCGCGGCTGTGGAGTTGTACTCTGATTTATAGAGGGCAGAACTCTGTGATCCTGGTTGTTCTCAGGTTCTGCTCACAGACCTTTCCAAACTCTCTCTGTCACAGAGAATCGACATTTCCCTGGCCTTTCACAAACTCTCAGCTGCCGTCTCTCAGACGGTCTGCCTCTGATTTTTTTTTTAAAAGGCCTGGGAAATTATTGGACAGGACGTGTGTTGTGTGAGTGCGTCGGGGTGGGGGAGCTGTCGCTAAGCTGTAGACGGGAGGCTTTGACTCTCCTGCCCAAAAAAGTGTATCAGGACACCTAATCACAGACAATCTGTTCATAATCAGGAGAAAGCCTTTGATAGGGTGGACCATGAATATCTGTTCAATGTGTTGTTTCGGTTGTGGGGAGAATTTTGTGGCCTGTGTTCAAATGCTGTATGCTGGGGCTTCATGTATGGTCAAGGTGTGGGGAGGGCTCAGTAGGCCAGTCTGGGTAGGGAGGGGCATTCACCAGGGACAGTTCCATCGTTCTGACTCAAAGCGGTGCAGAGGCTACTGTACCGTACGGAGGTGGGCTGGAGGGAACCAGCATGTGCTCTGTTGAGGAGGGCTGGTGGTTTGGGGCTGGATCAGCAGCTCTTCATTAACATTTAACATTTAAGTCATTTAGCAGACGCTCTTATCCAGAGCGACTTACAAATTGGTGCATTCAACTTAGGATAGCCAGTGGGACAACTACATCTCGATCACAATAAGTACATTTCTTTAAACAAGTCAGTGCTAGGAGGTGAAATAAGTCAGGTGTTAGTTTAGACAAAAGACAGTGGTAGTAAAGGGGGGGGAGAATGATAACTATTATACTATTGCAGGTATTCCTTAAAGAGGTGGGGTTTCAAGTGTCTCTGGAAGGTGGTCAGTGACTCCGCTGTCCTGACGTCGTGGGGGAGCTTGTTCCACCATTGGGGTGCCAGAGCAGCGAATAGCTTTGACTGGGCTGAGAGGGAACTGTGCTTCCGTAGAGCTAGGGGGGCTAGCAGGCCAGAGGTGGATGAACGTAGTGCCCTCGTTTGGGTGTAGGGTCTGATCAGAGCCTGAAGGTAAGGAGGTGCCGTTCCCCTCACAGCTCCGTTGGCAAGCACCATGGTCTTGTAGTAGATGCAAGCTTCAACTGGAAGCCTGTGGAGTGTGCGGAGGAGCGGGGTGACATGAGAGAACTTGGGAAGGTTGAACACCAGACGGGCTGCAGCGTTCTGGATAAGTTGTAGGGGTTTAATGGCACAGGCAGGGAGCCGAGCCAACAGCGAGTTGCAGTAATCCAGACGGGAGATGACAAGTGCCTGGATTAGGACCTGTGCCGCTTTCTGTGTAAGGTAGGGTCGTACTCTGCGAATGTTGTAGAGCATGAACCTGCAGGATCGGGTCACCGCTTTGATGTTAGCAGAGAATGACAGGGTGTTGTCCAGGGTCACGCCAAGGTACTTTGCACTCTGGGAGGAGGACACAATGGAGTTGTCAACCATAATGCCGAGATCATGGAGCGGGCAGTCCTTCCCCGGGAGGAAGAGCAGCTACGTCTTGCCGAGGTTCAGCTTGAGGTGGGGATCCGACATCCACACTGATATGTCTGCCAGACATGCAGAGATGTGATTCGCCACCTGGTTATCAGAAGGGGGAAAGGAGAAAATTAATTTTGTCTCGTCTGCGTAGCAATGATAGGAGAGACCATGCGGCCGGACCCACTGATCCTGTTGAGGTCCACTCATTCAGCCATCCTGCAGGGACCTTTAATGGCAGCAGGCATCATGAGACTAGCAGACCTGCGGCTGCCGGGGGGTGGAAAACCCCCCAAGAGTCAGCACAGCAGGCGGGACTAACGTCTCTTAGGCTGCTGGAGAGAGTCATGGGGGAGGTCCAGGAGGCTCTGCCTGACCCAGTGAGGAGGGGGCTGGAGCAGCCTGAGGAGGGGCCACCACCGTTTCCACCACTGCAAGTGACAGCAGAGACTGGGGACTGGCAGGAGAGTCCGGAGGACTTACTGACTTTTAACACTCTGAGCCTGGGGGAGTTTGAGGAGGTGGGGGGGTAAGGTGCTGTACACCCTCAGTGTCAAGGTTAGACACATCAGGAGCTTAGCGGGAGTGAAGGGGCATCAGTGGCAGGGGGTTGTGGGGGCTGAGAGCATGGCAGGGTATAGGTGGAGGGTGCTCTATAAGCTCCCAGTGCTGGAAAGGTCAGGGGTCCTCCAGTGGAGGGTATTACATGGAGCCCTGGACAACAATAGCTGGTTGGCTCGGGTTGACCTGGGAGTTGGGGAGGGGTGTCCGTTTTCTGCAATGACAGACTGTTCATCATGTTTTTTCTGTGTTGCCAGGGTAATGCCATTACTGTTGACGCCTTAGGGTTGAGTTTGAGTTGTACAAAATGATCAACAGTGTGGAGATGTTTCAGGAGGTATGGGGGCTCAGAGGGGCTGTCTGTACGGCTGGAGAGGAGGGGTTGGATGGACGGTTGGAATGTGGTGCTGGATGGTGTATTGTACTGTGGTGTTGGGTACTGGATAATGTGATTGTGTGGAGGTTGTGGTGTCACGCAATGTGTTTTTAGGGGTGGGGTTGTTAGTGTAATGAGGATGGCTCATTAAAGTAAGACAAGTCTCTCTCTCTCTCTCTCTCTTAACAGAGCTCTGCACAGGCAGCAGTGGAGGACAGTGATAAGATCTTTACCGAGCTGATCCGCTCCATTGAGAGAAGGCGCTCTGAGGTGAAGGAGCTGATCAGAGCCCAAGAGAAGGCTCAAGTGAGTCAAGCTGAAGGACTCCTGGAGCAACTGGAGCAGGAGATAGCTGAGCTGAGGAAGAGAAGCACTGAGCTGGAGCAGCTCTCACACACAGAGGATTACATCCATTTCCTCCAGGTAACTCAACTGCCTTGATACATGTGATATGAAATTAAAACTCTCAATCATTTGGTTCTGCTCCCTCTCCCTCTCTCTCTCTCTCTCCAGAGTTATCAGTCTCTCTCCAGTACCAGTGTATCTTCAGACTTACCCAGCATCGTTGTCCGTCCTCTTCAGTACTTTGGAGATGTGAGTAAGACTGTGTCTGAACTGAGAGAGAAACTAGAAGACGTCCTTAAAGGAGAATGGACCAAGATCTCCACTACAGGTGTGTTGAAAATAATAAGAACATCAACTTTAGACCATTGAAAGTTCCCTACTAGTCATATACATGTGGAATATGGTATGATGATAACATTCCCTCTCTCTGTGAATGTGTTTGTGTGTCTGTAGTGAATATAGTGGAGGTTGTACTGCCTCCAGAGCCCAAGACCAGAGAACAGTTCTTACAATGTGAGTCTCTTTATTCTGAAGTAGCTAACAGTCTCTTTTACTGACACTCCTAACATTCCCTCTAGAAATATATAGCAATAGTAGATCTAATCAAAGACTGGGTATCTATCTGACTCCTCATATTTCTCTGATTTGATCTCTGCTGTGCTGTAATCAAAGACAGGGTAGATACAGTATCTGACTTAACTTATTGTTCTAACTCCCCTCATTGGTCTCTGCTCTGCTCTTCTCCCAGATTCCTGTCAGCTCACACTGGACCCAAACACAGCAAACACACACCTGTCTCTGTCTGAAGGGAACAGAAAGGTGACCTATACAGACCAAGTCCAACCATATCCTGTTCATCCAGACAGATTCACAAACTACAGTATGGTTCTGTGTAGAGAGGGCCTGTCTGGACGCTGTTACTGGGAGGTGGAGTGGAGTGGGGTGTGTGTTACAGCAGTCTCATATAAAGACATCAGCAGAACAGGGACAGATGGTGGATTTGGAGAGAATGACAAGTCCTGGAGTTTACACTACTATAGTGGTGGTTATTGGTTCAGACACAATAATGTTAAGACTAAAGTATCAGGCCCTCAGTCCTCCAGAGTAGGAGTGTACCTGGATCACAAGGCAGGTACTCTGTCCTTCTACAGTGTCTCTGACACAATGACCTTCCTCCACAGAGTCCAGACCACATTCACTCAGCCCCTCTATCCTGGGTTTTATCTCTCTGGTACTGCTGAGCTGGTTAAACTGTAGTAGGGTCCACATAGATACTAGTCATGCTGGTGTAGTCTATAGCTGAGCTGGTTAAACTGTAGTAGGGTCCACATAGATACTAGTCATGCTGGTGTAGTCTATAGCTGAGCTGGTTAAACTGTAGTAGGGTCCACATAGATACTAGTCATGCTGGTGGTGATGGTCCCCAGATGTGATGATTCATTCTGCTCTGTTTTTATGTACAATGATTTGATTGATTTGATCTTCAGAAGATGTTATGAATTACAATTCAATGCATTCATATTATTTGTAAGTGCAATGTTTTAATCTTATACATTTACATTAATCATGATGTATGCTGTTAATGTATGTTGGTTGTCATTCAGAACCATTGAAATGTTTTCTCAATTGGTTCTCTGTCTCAATGTAATTTTCCTCAGTATCATGGAACAGGTAGTGTTACTTACTTGCTAATTGAACTATATGGGCCGGTTTCCCGGACACAGATGAAGCCTAGTCTTAGACTAAAAAGCATGTTCAATGGAGATGTCCGGGAAACCGGCCCTAAATTTGGCATCTTTTATCCTCCCGTACTTCTCAGTCAAGCAACATTAAACCTGTCCAGCAAGTGGTGCTATTAACCAAACAATAAAAACATCAGCTATCTTGACTTATCACTCAGTATATCAGTAATGTTCAGAATTGTACTTTAATATCATTGGAGATTGATGGTCTTTTTAATCCACTACCCAGAGTCAGGAACAGATGAAGTTAGGTCTGCTACTGTTCAGTTATTAAATATGATTAATGGTGATGGGAAATAAAAAATACATCTAGTAGTAGTTTTCCTTTGCTATTTATTCCAAGGTGTGTCTTTAACTTGTAAATGGATTGTGTTGAAGCTGGCATGTGGTGTGGATGATAGAATAGAGTGAATAGAGGAGAGAAGAGAGGAGGAGAGGAGAACATAATATAGAAGACAGATAAGATAGAGAGATAATTCATACCCAGGGGAGTTACTGACTCTGGCCCAAATGACACCCTGTTCCCTACGTAGTGCACTAGGCTACTTCTGACCAGATCTAAAGTAGTCTTCTAGATTTTACATGTTTTCTCCCTGTCATTAGAAAATGACAATATGGTAATGACTTTAGTGGTTTCCTCCCCCTTTGTTTTTATTGGTTGTGTGTTATGTGTGTTGTTGTGTTAGGTTTTCCCCCTGTGTTCCTAATTGAAAATCCATTAACAATGAATCACAAACAAATTATATTCCAGTTGTGTTTAGACAACTTCATGGCTGACATCCCCCAGTTCTGTTAAGACCCATTGAACTGGGTCACATTCTAAATGGTCACTTGTATTGATAGTCCATACTGGGCCTAACTGTGGTTAACCTAACTTGAGGGTTTCTTTCTGCACACATATTCCCTCATCTCCAGAACTTTACCTGATGTCCTCTCTCTCTCTCTCTCTCTCTCTCTCTCTCTCTCTCTCTCTCTCTCTCTGCCTCTCTCTCTCTCTCTCTCTCTCATCAAACTGTATAGAAAGCAGACAACCTCAATATGGTTTCATTCCTGTAGTTATCAGGACACATGGGGTGTGGAACTATTATCTCCTTTCTAAGTTTGAACTTGTCCACTTCCCTTCATGGATTTAAAAGGAAATGACTGGTATATGTAAACTCCTCTACCCCATGCCAACACCAATCCAATGCTTTTACATTTGAGAGGAGTAGTGAAGGAATGATACACTTTAGGAGGAAGGAGAGATTATTGGGACACACCCATGGGGTGATGATAGAGGGATGTGAAAGAGGAGAGAGGTAATGGTTGGACTTGACTTATTTATTCTCTCATTAGACTTATTCTGTTTCAGTAACATAATTGCATAACACAAAATAAGTACATTTAAGGAAGTATCCATGTATTATAGATTTTATAATCACTTTTGTACTATTTTCACAAGTATGTGGTAAAATCTCACAACTCTTAATACAAAACTCAAAACAGATCATCAAAAAGGCTGTTTTTTCAAAACTTTAAGCACATTTTCAATTGACTAAGTACAACACATAAAGGAAGTATCCTTGTATTAAATCTTAAGATGTGAAATGCTCACTTCCTCCCATAAGAGTCATCAGTAGTTGATGTAGGGTTTCATCTGTCAAAAGGTAAATCACACCTGGTGACTTATGAGTTATAAATGTTATTACTGTGGAGTCAACATGATCTGATTACTGTGGTGTGTGTGTTAGTCTTTGATTAGTTTAGTCATCAAGGCTGAGAGGATGTATCTATTTGAAAGGGTGTCCTGCTTTTTGATCAGACCAAATGGTTGTAAAGTCCTCCAGACAATAGTATGGTTGTCAGGCAGTGGAGTCTGGTGGGAGGAGCTATAGCAGGACAGGCTCATTGTGATGTCTGGAATGGCATAAATGGAACTCAGTCAAACATGTGGTTTCATATGTTTGTGTTTGATACCTTCCATTGATTCCATTCCAGCCATTACAATGAGCCCGTCCTCCTATAGCTCCTCCCACCAGCCTCCTCTGGTGTCAGACCTGCATGGTGCCTCAGAGTCTGTGTAGGAACTGTGAGGTGGGTGTGTTGGGAACATTATTCCCTATTTTTCATAGTTCCACAATCTATTAATAGCCAGAGATGTGAATTAAATATTCTGCCAATCATGGTTATTTGTATTTATAACCAGAGAATTGGGCTGATTCAAACAAGACCAAACATGCTTATTTTTAAAGTAAGGACATGTCCAAGAAATGCTACTTGTAAAACTAAAATAACCAACACCCTTTCTTGTGATTGTAATATATAGAAAATATAATAATTTATTTCCATTCACATTGTGTGTGTGTGGTCCCAGGTGTGAGGGGCTTGTTGTGATCCTGGGGGTAGTGCATTGGGCTGTACACTGACTGTATGCCTTCTTAATATTGAGTTGCATCGGGTGGGGGGCTGTTGAAACTGTTTTGAATGGGGTGTGTTTTGGGGTCTGGGGGTGAAATCAGACATTGTATTCAAACTGGTTAGGGGTAGACTTAGACCCCCCAGAACATTCACACCTGGTCCTTTGTTGCAGGATTTGTTTTAGACATGTTTGTACATTAATTTCTTAAATTTTCATTCCCAGGTTGAATGTCAATAAGAAGTAATATAATTGTGTGTATGACTTTACAATGTCCAGCTACAGTATACTCCACATAGCTTTATAGGAAGCAGACATTACAATGTCCAGCTACATTATACACCACATAGCTTTATAGGAAGCAGACTTGACAATGTCCAGCTACATTATACTCCACATAGCTTTATAGGAAGCAGACTTTACAATGTCCAGCTACATTATACACCACATAGCTTTATAGGAAGCAGACTTTACAATGTCCAGCTACATTATACTCCACATAGCTTTTATAGGAAGCAGTTCCTAATCTACTGAAACTTCTTCATGGCCAAATTTGTTTTATTGAATAATTTTGACCCACCCTTGGTTTTTGAATTTATTCAACTATGAATTTGGCTCTATACTCCAGCATTTTAGATTTGACATTAAATGTTTTATATGAGGCGACAGTACAGAATGTCACCTTTTATTTGAGGCTATTTTCATTAATGTCTGTTTTACTGTTTAGAAATAAATATACTGTATTTATCTGGGCCCTCCATATGTAGGTGTCATAAGTATTTGGACAAATTCACTTGTAGTGTATTACACTTTGTCAAAAATTTAGTATTTGGTCCCATATTCCTAGCAGGCTATGACTACATCAAGCTTGGGACTCTTGTTGGATGCATTTGCAGTGTGTTTCGGTTGTGTTTCAGATGATGTTGTGCCCAATAGAATTGAATGGTAAATAATGTATTGTGTCATTTTGGAGTCGCTTAAACATATTATGTTCTTATTTCCAAAATGACTCAATACGTAATTTACAATTCAATTCTATTGGGATATTGTTTGTAGGTGAGGATATTGTTTTTATGCAGATTTTTGAATATTCGCATGAAAATCTGTTTCCATTTGACTAGCGTCAGATTTTCATGTGAATATTGTAAAATCTTCATAAAAACATGTGCATTTTACCAGCAGAGATGTTTCCATCAAATTGACGTGTTGAAGATAAATGGCTGTGCGTGATGATGTAATGCACATACAAATATATATTTTAGAAAATACTAATATATTTTTGCAGTTAAATTCCCATGTACCGGTTTAAAAAGTTATGTTAAATGGGTTTCCATCACATTTTCAACTCTACCGATGGTTTTGTCAGATGTTTTGGGGGCATTATATAGTGAACGCGCCCACTCTGGATAGGCTGCCTACATGATGACATTATTATGGACAAAAAGACCCTCCATATTTATTGGAAAGGAGCATCAAGCTCATCACTGTGAACTTTCACCACCCTGTGAAGTTCAGCATAACTTATTTCATCTGTAGCTTAATAAACTGCATGGTTTCCCGAGTCGTAGTGGGAGGACCACACCACATATCATCGTGTGACTCCAAGTTTACTTTAATATGATGGTTATTATATCAATATTTTTGCATTAAGCGTTTCCACTGCCATTTCTCGCTTAATTAATTCTACAGAGGTATTTGCACCCCACTGCATCCACATGTTTCTTTACAATTTATGATAATTTTACATGACTGAAAATGAAATAAAACTTTTGATTTGACATATTCATCATTCACCACTGTGGCTTCTGAATAGGTCACTGTACATTTATGGAACCTTTAAAATGTTGTAATGTTTTACCACAACCTTATATTTGGTTACACATCACTATGGCTTCCATCCCTATATACCTCAGTGCATCCATCCAGGACTAAAGTCTCCAAACAGATCTAAAAGGCCTCCCCCACCACTCGTACTTTCAAAGAAATTAAAGTTATCTCTGAAATTCTGCCGTGCATTTTGTTGTATGGACATAGCAGAGGCCCTTTTAAAAGATCCATTCTGCTGTCTGATCTGTCTGGATCTACCAAAGGATCCAGTTACTATTCCCTGTGGACACAGCTGTATGCAACGTCATCTTCTTAGCTTGACTTCCATCCCCCAAAAACCTGTAGATACAGAGTACACAGTCAAGAGGAAGCCACTCCCTGTCCTCTGGTGTAGAGTTCCATGAAACAGAAAGTCATCTTTGACACCCTGTTGCTCAACCTTCAGGTGAAAGGTACTAAAATGGCTGACAATCTAGAACTGTTCTGTTGCTCCGTCTGTCTGGATCCACTGAAGGATCCGGTGACTACTGCCTGTGGACACAGCTACTGTATGGGCTGTATTAAAGAAAGCTGGGATCAGGATGATCTGAAAGGTGTCTACACCTGTCCCCACACTCTATAAAAATGCTGGGTTGTTTGGTTGACCCAAATCTTGGGTTGCAGGCGTTGGGTCACTTAGTTGGGTTGTTTTCTTTAAAAACTGCTGGGTTATGGATGCTGGGTGTTGGGTTATTGTTGATTGGTTATTGAGATTTATGACCCAGCAGGTCAGATCAGAAGACTGTAGGCATAGTTTAGTAGGGGTGTGGCTTTCAGATAGTTATTTTTAGCCACCCATGAGAGTAAATATAATTCCTGTTCATCTGGTCTGTTGCGTAGTTAGCACATGTTAAGGTTGAACATTTGACATTTTTGTAGCTTCAATTATGCTTATAGAGTTTCCTAAAAGTCCACGTATGTCTCATTGTTGGGCTATAATACAGTGGTATACCTTATTATAATATGTAATAAATACTCTACATATTATAGAAGAATTTAATAAGGAAAAATTGAGTTTACAGTATGTAAACACTTTGAAATGACCTAAAGTGGGATGACATTAAACGACCCAGTTGCTAGGGCAACCAAGCATGACATTAAAACAGACCCAGTTGCTAGGTCAACCAAGCATGACATTAAAACAGACCCAGTTGCTAGGTCAACCAAGCAAATCATTAAAACAGACCCAGTTGCTAGGTCAACCGAGCATGACATTAAAACAGAACCAGTTGCTAGGTCAACCAAGCATGACATTAAAACAGACCCAGTTGCTAGGTCAACCAAGCATGACATTAAAACAGACCCAGTTGCTAGGTCAACCAAGCATGACATTAAAACAGACCCAGTTGCTAGGTCAACCAAGCATGACATTAAAACAAACCCCGTTGCTAGGTCAACCAAGCATGACATTAAAACAGACCCAGTTGCTAGGCCAACCAAGCATGACATTAAAACAGACCCAGTTGCTAGGTCAACCAAGCATGACATTAAAACAGACCTAGTTGCTAGGTCAACCAAGTATGACATTAAAACAGACCCAGTTGCTAGGTCAACCAAGCATGACATTAAAACAGACCCAGTTGCTAGGTCAACCAAGCATGACATTAAAACAGACCCAGATGCTAGGTCAACCAAGCATGACATTAAAACAGACCCAGTTGCTAGGTCAACCAAGCATGACATTAAAACAGACCCAGTTGCTAGGTCAACCAAGCATGACATTAAAACAGACCCAGTTGCTAGGTCAACCAAGCATGACATTAATACAGACCTAGTTGCTAGGTCAACCAAGTATGACATTAAAACAGACCCAGTTGCTAGGTCAACCAAGCATGACATTAAAACAGACCCAGTTGCTAGGTCAACCAAGCATGACATTAAAACAGACCCAGTTGCTAGGTCAACCAAGCATGACATTAAAACAGACCCAGTTGCTAGGTCAACCAAGCATGACATTAGAACAGACCCAGTTGCTAGGTCAACCAAGCATGACATTAAAACAGACCCAGTTGCTAGGTCAACCAAGCATGACATTAAAACAGACCCAGTTGCTAGGTCAACCAAGCATGACATTAAAACAGACCCAGTTGCAAGGTCAACCAAGCATGACATTAAAACAGACCCAGTTGCTAGGTCAACCAAGCATGACATTAAAACAGACCCAGTTGCTAGGTCAACCAAGCATGACATTAAAACAGACCCAGTTGCTAGGTCAACCAAGCATGACATTAAAACAGACCCAGTTGCTAGGTCAACCAAGCATGACATTAAAACAGACCCAGTTGCTAGGTCAACCAAGCATGACATTAAAACAGACCCAGTTGCTAGGTCAACCAAGCATGACATTAAAACAGACCCAGTTGCTAGGTCAACCAAGCATGACATTAAAACAGACCCAGTTGCTAGGTCAACCAAGCATGACATTAGAACAGACCCAGTTGCTAGGTCAATACCCAACTAATGGATAATTAACACGTGTTCTGTTAATACTAACAACCCAACATATTGGGTTATTCACGCAACCAATCTGTCTGGGTCAAAATAACCCAACATGTTCTTTCCACTACTTAACCTGCGCTGGGGTACTAAATAAACCAGCTTGAGTGCAGTGCAGGCATACCTTCACCCCAAGACCTATTCTGAACAGGAGTGCTGTGCTCGCCTAAGTGGTGGAGAAACTGAAGAAGACAGGACTCCAGGCTGCTCCCCCTCCTGCTCTGTGCTATGCTGGACCTGGAGATGTGGCGTGTGATTTCTGCACTGGGACCAGAAAGCAGAAAGCCCTCATGTCCTGTCTGGTGTGTCTGGCCTCTTACTGTGAGACTCACCTCCAACCTCACTATGAATCTCCTGCTTTGAAGAAGCACAAGCTGGTCAAAGCCATCGCACAGCTACAGGATCAGCTTTAACATTGCAGATATATTGTGGCTTCTATCTGTGTAATTGTCTGCATCATTTCCAATCCCCCATATATATGTTTTGTAAATATTATTTTAAATATATTTTCCTTTTTTATTATTTTCCCCTAACCCTACCACCCCTCCTAAACTAATGGACAACAATACTTAGGCTTCCACTTCCAGCTTATAAATGTACATACTACATACATTTCACAGACACTACATTTTACATTAGTTATATTTTGTTTGTTTTTAGTCCCCGCCTTCAGCTACCCGAAGCCCCTCCCATCTATCTCTGAAGACCATCCAGTTTTGATTTCTAGCTGCCATACAGTGCATTCGGAAAGTATTCAGACCCTTTGACTTTTTCAACATTTTATTACGTTACAGCCTTATTCTAAAATTGATTAAATAAAACATTTTCCTCATCACTCTACCCACAATACCACATAATGACAAAGCGAAAACAGGTTTTTATTTTTACACACTTATTGAAAATACAAGACAGAAATACCTTATTTACATAAGTATTCAGACCCTTTGCTATGAGACTCAAAATTGAGCTCAGGTGCATCCTGTTTCCATTGATCGTCCTTGAGATGTTTCTACAACTTGATTGGAGTCCACCTGTGGTAAATTCAATTGATTGGACATGATTTGTAAAGGCACACAGCTGTCTATATAAGGTCCCACAGTTGACAGTGCATGTCAGAGCAAAAACCAAGCCATGAGGGTGAAGGAATTGTCCGTAGAGCCCTGAGACAGGATTGTGTTGAGGCACAGATTTGGGGAAGGGTCCCAAAACATTTCTGCAACATTGAAGGTCCCCAAGATCACAATGGCCTCCATCATTCTTAAATGGAAGAAGTTTGTAACCACCAAGACTCTTCCTAGAGCTGGCCGCCTGGCCAAACTGAGCATCGGGGGAGAAGGGCCTTGGTCAGGGAAGTGACCAAGAACCCGATGGTAACTCTGACAGAGCTCCAGAGATCCTCTGTGGAGATGGGAGAAACTTCCAGAAGGACAACCACCTCTGCAGCACTCCACCAATTAGGCCTTTATGGTAGAGTGGCCAGACGGAAGCCACTCCTCAGTAAAAGACACATGACAGCCCGCTTGGAGTTTGCCAAAAGGATCCTAAAGTACTCTCAGACCATGAGAAAGAAGATTCTCTGGTCTGATGAAACCAAGATTGAACTCTTTGGCCTGAATGCCAAGCGTCACGTCTGTAGAAAACATGGCACCATCCCTATGGTGAAGCATGGTGGTGGCAGCATCAGGCTGTGGGGATGTTTTTCAGAGGCACGGACTGGGAGAATAGCCAGGATCGAGGGAAAAATGAACAGAGCAAAGTACAGAGAGATCCTTGATGAAAACCTGCTTCAGAGCGCTCAGGATCTCAGACTGGGGCGAAGGTTCAACTTCCAACAAGACAACAACCCTAAGCACACAGAAAAGATGCAGGAGTGGCTTCGGGACAAGTCTCTGAATGTCCTTGAGTGGTCCAGACAGATCCTGGAGTTAAACCCGATCGACCATCTCTGGAGAGACCTGAAAATAGCTGTGCAGCACTGATAGCAACAACAACCACCGCAGAAAAGTTGGCTGTGTTTACAGACAGACAGACAGACAGACAGACAGACAGAGGTTGTTTACTATGACTGGATGAAGGGATGCAGTGTTGAAGGCTTCCTTTAGGTCTCCTGGTCTCTTGGGATTTAATCTGTGAATACAGTGAGATAGTCCTAACCATTCAATCAATGTACAGAACAAACAGTCATCATTAACACTATACAGAGTGGAGCCTATGGATATAATATGTTATCTTAGAATAGAATAGAATAGAATTTTATGAATAGAAAATAATAAATGTTTTGACATGAAAGCACAGCCAGATGATTTGACTTGACAGTGTGTCTCTATACCTCAGTCTCTGAAGACACCCAGCAATGGTTAGGATTATTAGAGAAGCTTTTCCTGCTGAAAGGCAGTTTCATTTCATCTGGTTGCAGAAATAATTCATTGGATATGTTCATAACCCCGTCCACCTATAAGATGTGGGGGGTTTCTGTCTGACTAAGAAGAGATACAAAGAACTCTGATTATAAAACGTCTTCTCTTTTTAGTCCTAGATATGGTTAGGGTTAGGGTTACTGCTGAATGTAGTAACTCTAACCCTGACCCTAGGCCTAACAGTAATACCCACACTGTAATGTAAAGTATTACCTCATTCTCAATGATCAGTCAATACATACAGTATTCATTTAAACTACAGAATATTGTATCAATATCAACCTCCCCCGCCCCCCATTACAACCACTTATGAATTATTATAGACACTTATAATCAGTGTTATAACACATAAGTGTATTATAAGGCATTATGAAGCTTATTAAAATAATTATAAAATGTACTTCATAGGAACTGTTACCCTTTATATATTCTAACAACTCATATTTGTTAGATTTATTCCAAATGAAGGGCCCTAACCTAGAAACTAAAATATTTGTCTCCCTCTCCATGTTGAACGCAGTTCTCTCTCTATCCCTCCCTCCCTCCCTCCCTCTAACCTCACCTATCTGGCAGATCCAGAAAGTCCTCGCCCTCCCAAAAACTCACTTCTGTGGAAACGAAACTGATCTGAGTCTCTGTGTCGTCTGTCTGTGTGAGAGTGAACAACCATCCAAATGGCTCAGCAGGGAGTTCTGCTGGACCAGGACCAGTTCTGTTGTTCTGTCTGTCTGGATCTACTGAAGGAGCCGGTCACTACTGCCTGTGGACACAGTTACTGTAGGAGCTGTATTGACGGCTGCTGGGATCAGGATGTTCTGAAAGGGGTCTATAGCTGTCCTCAGTGCAGAGAGACCTTCACTCCAAGGCCTAATCTGAGGAAAAATAACATGTTGGCTGAGTTGGTGGAGAAACTGAAGAAGACAGGACTCCAGGCTGCTCCCCCTCCTGCTCTGTGCTATGCTGGACCTGGAGATGTGGCGTGTGATTTCTGCACTGGGACCAGAAAGCAGAAAGCCCTCATGTCCTGTCTGGTGTGTCTGGCCTCTTACTGTGAGATTCACCTCCAATCTCACTATGAATCTCCTGCTTTCAAGAAGCACAAGCTGGTCAAAGCCACCGCACAACTACAGGAGAAGATCTGCTCTCATCATGACAAACTGCTGGAGGTTTACTGTCGTACCGATCAGCAGTGTATCTGTCTGCTGTGTACAATGTATGAACATAAAGGCCATGATACAGTGTTAGCTGCAGCAGAGAGGACTGAGAAACAGGTAAGACCAGAACTACTTGTTGGTGACTGTCTGATAAACAAGTAATTAAAGATACAGTAGGAACTAAGGCTGTTTGAATATGAGATCATTCAAATGAAATCGATCCACGGCAGAACAAATATGAACACAAACCTTGATTATATAGATATGTTAACCCAGATTCTCCAAATGAATCACAATTTTCTAAAGTCAAACACCATTATCATTCGTTATCAAACACCCAATCAGCTCCCCTGTTTTGTGCACTGTTAAAACTATAATCATTCACATAATAATATAATTTCACACAAACACTTCCTCAACATATTAATCCCTATCTTCTATGGGCCCTATGTCCCATTACTATATTATTGATCTACTGGACAAATAAAGCTTGATAGCTCATTGACGAGTGATTCTCCACAGAGGCAGCTGGGGATGAGTCAGCAGAAGGTCCAGCAGAGATTCCAGGAGAGAGAGAAGGAGCTGAAGGAGCTCCAACAGGCTGTGGAGTCTCTCAAGGTGAGTATTGTTGACCAGAGGAGACACACCATTTCACATCTCTCCTCCAGTCAGAGAGAGAGAGAGAGGGGCCCCTATCCAATCCCACCGACCCGACTGTTGGGAACAGGCTGTCTGGACCCCTTTCAGAGAATAGACTGCTTAATGTCACCGGCGGGATATGAACCCGGGTCTACTGAGGAAGAAACATCATCTTGACCGTTACACCAAGAGGACGTTCCCTATTGGGTTGAGGGCCGACACTGATTTTGAAGTCGCAGGCGGGGCTACCTCATCACATAACCTTGAGAAACCATGACCGACTCATGTCCCCTTTACATTAACATGGAGCTCTCTCTCTCTCTCAATTCAAATCAATTCAAAGGGATTTATTGGCATGGGAAACATATGTTTACATTGCCAAAGCAAGTGAAATAGATAATAAACAAAAGTGAAATAAACAATCAGAAATTAACAGTAAACATTACACTCACAAAAGTTTCAAAGGAATAAAAACTTTCAAATGTTATAACTCAAGTGCACACAGAGTGAGCCATTCGCCAGACTGAGTTCAGGAGGTGAAATGGAAATGAATGAGGGAGAGTTAAGTGAGGTAGAAGGTGTGGTGTGAGTCAGAACCAGAGTGGCATAATGGACATGATAAAGAAGAATATGGTGCAGTAGGAGATACATTGTAGGAGAACGTGGATCCATACCTTTTGGCAGATCCATTTGTAGTTTCAGGGTGGGTGGGAAAGGAGTTGGGTGCAGTTGAATCAGTGAAGGTAACGTGTAGTGATATTTGTTTGTATTTCATTTGGTGCAACACAGACCTGGTGGTGAGCGTGGTGAAACAGAGGAGTCACTGTCAGTCCTTTTGAGTTTTGAGTCTATACCCAACAGTCATGGTAGGATATATCAGTTATCCTGTTAGAGCTTTTGTGGCGAATCCACTGTGCTGATTCAGGTGCAACGTTTATGGTCATGTTGCAGCAGTTTGTAGGAGGGAGATTCCAAGATGTGGGAAGTGTGCAGGAGGGCATGGGATAGAGGATTGTGTAGTTTCGGTCGATAAAGTTGTGTGTGTCAACTGTTGGGATGCCCATGTTGCTGGGGATCTGAAGTGTCCGGTGCGAGAGAGGCAGGTTGAGGTGGCTAGAGTCAGAGTAGTGCAGAAGGTGTCGTATGCTGAGACAGTGAAGAAAGTAGAGGAGAATGGGTCAAGGGTGAGAGATCCTGAGAGGATCCCTGTGAGTAGTAGATCTGTGCCAGCACAGAGGGATAGATCAACGAGTGATATATGCTTCAGTAAAGTTAGCTTCTTGCCGTTCATAGCAATGGTTATCAACTGTACAGCAGAAATTGAATGAAATTGAATGTAAATCACAGAAAATAGATGTTGTGGTGGCAGCTGCAGAGAACTATTTGGGCATACAAGATTAGACTTCAGAAGAGTTACAGGGTGTGTTGAGTTGTGGTTTCCTGTCCTCCCGGGCCGTTGGCATGGTGCAGGAGCAGATAGGGTCAAAGTAGTGGAATTGGGTAGTGGGTATTTAATGAGTGTAGGGTTAGTTGGAAGGGTGTTTTTTTATTATTATTATAATTTACCCTTTTCCCATTTTGTGTCACAAAGTATAATGGATTTATATTATAGTCCAGTTGGGGGCGGTAATGCAACATATTGGATGCCAACCGCCGTTAAACACCAAAGAAGAAGAACCGTTACATTATGTCTATGTACAGTATTGTAACGATGTTCATGTCTCTCTCATTCATTAACTTTCATGGTAGTTGGTTGTGTGGGTCTCTGGTTATGAATAGGGTGCTGACAGACAATTGTTGATGGATATTTATAGAGCTCTGATCAGGACGACAATTGATTACTGGTGTACAGTTTATGGAACAGAGGTAAAGACTTGGCTTCAGAAGCTGGACAGAATCCAGTTTAAAGCTTTAAGGATATGTATTGGTACATTTAAATCAACATCTGTATGTGCCTTACTGGTGGAGGCAGGAGAGATGCCTTTGGATATACAGCGTAAAAAATGGTCATTATCTTATTGGGTTAGGTTGAAAGGCTGTGAGGTTGAGCATCCCACTGCTACTGTTCTAGATGACTGTTGGGAATATACTAGTAGACAAGGCAGTGGTTTTGGTTGGACAGTTGGAAAGCTTGCTGATGAGAGTGGTTTGAGGGAGTTGGAGGTTGGCCCTTCTGTGGTGATAGGGGATGTTCCTCCATGGTTACTCCCAGACCCTGTTGTTGATCTAACCTTGGTAGAGAAAAGGAAAGATTGGTCAGAAGTCAGTGATATAGTGAAACTGGTTGACAATTACATTGGTAAAAGTTTTTATGCTTTTCTACCACTTTTCACAGATGGATCCAAGGACCCAGATAGTGGGCTCACAGGAGCAGGCGTTTACGTTCCTGAATTTGATGTGCAGATATGTAGAAGACTAACAGATGAACTGTCAGTATACTCAGTTGAACTGTTGGTGATAATAGTTGCCCTCCAGTGGGTGGAGGACGTACAACCTGTTAGAATTATAGTATGGTCAGATTCTCTGTCTGTATTGAATAGTTTATCATCTGGTAAATCTAATACGAGTGACCTGCTATTGGAGGTATTAATGTTATTATGGAGAATTGAGAGAATGGGTTTAGTAGTGAGATTCTGCTGGGTCCCAGCACATTCGGGTGTGGAAGGGAATTAAATTGTAGACCAGTTAGCTAAAAGAGCTTTGAAACGAGATATAATTGATATTAATGTTCCACTGGGTAGAGGTGAGGCCAAATGTAAGATCAGAGCCATTTTGAAAGATGTGTGGCAGAAGAGATGGTACTCTGAGCACAAGGGCCGGCATTTATATGAATAGTTGACAGTTTTACAGAAAGGTCGATGGACCAAGATTCAAAGGTCAGATTAGGAAGGAAGAGGTGGTGTTTACTCGATTGCGCTTAGGACATTGTACATTGAACTCGTCATTACATCTGGTTGGCAAGCATGGGAATGATTTGTGTCTGGAAGGTACGGTCGATGAAACGGTGGAGCATGTGTTGTTATATTTTTGTAAGTATGTTGAAGAGAGGGAAAGATGTGTAGGGTCATTGAGGTTGGACGGGGTTGGGGGGGTTTGGAAGGGATTTTGGGGATGGGGGATGGTCTATTAGAAGTTAGTAGGGCTCTTCTTTCTTTTCTCAGAAGTACTGAGTTAGGTAGGAGGATTTAGAAATGTTGTAAACGGTGATTGACCACACACTCCAGCACAGTAGGTGGCGGCATGCACCTTTAACGTTGGTTTGTGCACCGCCATTATATCACAGAAGAAGAAGTTGGTTGTGTGAGAGTTTTGTGGTTCGTGAGGAGGGCTACTATTCTTTTTTCTTTTGGTTCTTGCGTATTTTCTGAATTTATTTTCTGATGGTGGAGGGTTTGTTTATTGGTTTCCACTGTTTATCGTTTAGAGTTGAGGGGGGAGTAGGGGTAGTTTGTTAGGGCGGCGTGATGGCCTCAACCGAGTGGAGAAGAAACGCTGTCGCTTCGGGTGCGTTCCGGAGAAAGGTGTGGAGGAAGTTTTGCTCATGGTCGGCGAACAGGTTGGAGCAGAACATCTGCACTCTGCATCCAGAATGAACAAGGCGGTGGTTGTGTTAATGAAAAAGGTTTGTCTTGTTGCGAGTGGGATTTTTGTGAGGGGTGTGTTGGTGCAGATGTCTCCTCTTTCAATAAGAGTTGTGGTGAATAATCTGCCTCCGTTTATTGCTTACGAACAGACCGCAAGTAGTTGGTTAGTTTTGGTAAATTTGCAAGTGGTTTTCGTGTGCTCTCGGCTGGGTGCCAAGCGGAATCCGTTAAACATGTCTGTTTTCATAGACAAGTGTTTTTCTTAACAAACTTCAAGGTTACACAGGGGAGGGGTGGAACACAGGGTTTGCTAGCACAGATAGTTTTCGGTGTTTCTAGTGTGGGGATCATCAGTTATAGGCTACAAGCAGCAATATGATTGATAGGTAGGACAGGTATTGAACCCAAATAATCCCTACTTAGATGCGCTAACCTCAACCCTAGTAAACATGCATTATAAAAACCTTCTATATAAAATTATCTCATATTGGGAGTAAATAGCCTCTGAATAGAAAAGAAAAAAACACTGCATCTTCCAGCCCACCAATAAATTACATAATGCAACCGTCGCGGTTAGCATATTTACCTCAACATGCCCCTCGCTTGCGTGAGAAGGCAGAGTGCTCGATGCTGGTTGATGAATTTGACAATTAATGTACTAGGAAAATACGTTTTTGTCGACCAGAGGTGACTGAATTAATGTTCAGGCGTATTGATAATCATTATAGTAATGAAGTATAATTTCAAAACACGACCATAAAAACAGGTAATAATAAACATGAATCATCATTATATTACTTCACAGTAATGTGTTAAATGCTTTTTCAGTCCTTCCTCTTGCGTTAGCAGTGTGGAAAGGGACAGTAAAAAGCTCAGGCAGGAGGAGTTTTCCTGTGAGGTGGAGTGGTGGTGTATCCAGGAGAGAACTAAACTAATCTTCTGAAATGTCATTCATGGTCTTATGCTGCCATCTATTGGAATTATTAAGCAACTGCAGTAGTACTGAATAGTGTTTTTCCTTACTAATCCGTACTAAAATAGTGATTACTCAAAATTGCAAAAAAATGGCAGGGGTACCAGGAGGGAGGAGAGTACATTTTTTACATTTTAGTCATTTAGCAGATGCTCTTATCCAGAGCGACTTACAGTTAGTGAGTGCATACATTTTCATACTGTCCCCCCATGGGAAACGAACCCACAACCCTGGTGTTGCAAGCGCCATGCTCTACCAACTGAGCTACACGGTAGTAGTGCATGGCCAAGTGGTGGTGCGCAGGCCGTGGAGAAAGCGGTGGTGGGGAGGGTTGCAGCTGGGCTACATGAGCTGAGGCAGGTTTCTGTAGTAACAGAGACTCCGGTGGGCAAAGGCTTGGTGGGCTCATCCCAGGAAATATTGCCTGTCATTGGGAAGAGGCTCTGATCAGGGAGGAAGTGCAGGGGGCAGAGACTGGGGAGGAGGAGGGACGATACCGTGCCAATGGAGGAGGAGGAAGAGGGGGGAGGTGAGTCTGCGGGAGGCGGAGGACAAGGCGTCTCGTTTTCAGACGGCTCATTGGATCCAGTGCTGACAGCCAGTCAGGCTGGAGGGCCCAGTATATACGGTGAGAGAACTTTCTAGGTTTCTGATGGAGACTAAAGGGGAAAAATAAGGTTCTGCTGGAGTCTTATTTGATTGATCCTGGAAGGTTTGTAAGGTCAGTACAACACGTGATGAAGAATGAGGGGTTTAGTGTCCTCTCACCCAGGAAGCGGTATAGGCTGAGAAAAATGGGTCATGGGTTCTTAAGGGCATGTCTTCAGAATCTGCTTAAATTGATGTTTTTTTCTGGCATGGCGGCTTTATGGGCTTCTCTACTGGTTTCTGATTGTGGTGATTTCCCTCCCACTTCCTTAACATGAACGGCGGCAAAGACTAGGGGAATATGTAAACCAAAAACATTTAAATGCCATGGCAGAAATCTTAGTGCAGGGGTAGCAAAAGAGGTGTGTAAGGGTAGGTTGTTAGTGTTTAGAGCCCAAATAATGACCTTGTCTTTGCTTTCATAAATGTGTCTGCACCTGGTCCTATGTAGCTCAGCTGGTAGAGCACGGCGCTTGTAACGCCAGGGTAGTGGGTTCGATCCCCGGGACCACCCATACACACAAAAAATATATATATATATGCACGCATGACTGTAAGTCGCTTTGGATAAAAGCGTCTGCAAAATGGCACATTATATTATATTATAGTACAGGGCTCAGTTCTCTGTTTCACCAGAGGGGTTGGAAAAACAGAGTGGGGAAACCAAGAAAATCCCTTGTTTTACGTTTGTCTGATGGGCGGGTAACTTCTGTTGTGGGGAGATGAGGGAGCCTGATGGGTGGGTAACTTCTGTTGTGGGGAGATGAGGGAGCCTGATGGGTAGGTAACTTCTGTTGTGGGGAGATGAGGGAGCCTGATGGGTGGGTAACTTCTGTTGTGAGGAGATGAGGCTGTGGAGTTGTACTCTGATTTATATAGGGCAGAACTCTGTGGTCCTCTGTAGCTCAATTGGTAGAGAATGGCGCTTGTAATGCCAGGGTAGTGGGTTCGATCCCCGGGACCACCCATATGTAAAAATGTATGCACATGACTGTAAGTCGCTTTGGATAAAAGCGTCTGCAAATGGGCATATTATTATTATTATTATTATTACTGGGTTTTCTCAGGTTCTGCTCAGACCTTTCCAAACTCTCTCTGTCACAGATAAATCAAATAGGCATTTCCCTGGCCTTTCACAAACTCTCAGCTGCTGTCTCTCAGACGGTCTGCCTGTGGATTTTTATAAAAGTTCTGGGGAATTATTTTACAAGACGTGTGTTGTGTGAGTGTGTCGGGTGGGGGAGCTGTCGCTAAGCTGTAGACGGGAGGCTTTGACTCTCCTGCCCAAACAAGTAGATTTGAGCGACTTAAAGAACTGGAGGCCTGTGGCATTGCTCTGTTTGGACTATAAGGTCTTTACCAAGGTCCTCGTTAACAGACTGAAGTCCCACCTGGACTCTATTGTACACATCGACCAAACGTACTGTGTACCAGGACGCTCAAACACAGACAATCTGTTCATAATCAGGAGAAAGCCTTTGATAGGGTGGACCATGAATATCTGTTCAATGTGTTGTTTTGGTTGTGGGGAGAATTTTGTGGCCTGTGTTCAAATGTTGTATGCTGGGGGCTTCATGTATGGTCAAGGTAGTGGGGGAGGGCTCAGTAGGCCAGTCTGGGTAGGGAGGGGCATTCACCAGGGATGCCCTCTGTCAGGGCAGCTATACACTCTTGTTATTGAGCCCTTTCTGGGCCTGCTACGCAGGAGGCTACAGGGAGTGTGGGAGCCAGGCATAGGGTTGGGGACAGGCATAGCAGTGTCAGCATACGCTGATGACGTCTGTGTTGGTTAGGGATGAGCAGAACCTACAGGCCCTGGAGAATAGTTTGAGGGTGTACGAGGGGGCGTCTTCTGCTTAGGTAAACTGGGGCAAGAGTGAGGCTCTGTTATGTGGGGCATGGAGGGACAGGGCACCTCCGCAGCTTCCAGGGGGGGTTGTAGTGGGGCTGTGAGTGGCTCAAGATGCTTGGGGTGTATCTGGGCTCGGAGGGTTGGGATAGGAAGAACTGGGAAGGAGTGTCACAAGCGGTGGTGTCGAGGCTGATGAAGTGGAGGTGGCTCATCTCCCAAGTGGCATACAGAGGGACGGTGCTGATCATCAACAACTTGGTGGCATCCCTCTCTATGGCTTAAATTGGCCATTCTCAACGCCCCGGTGGTCTGCTTGTGGACCTGCAGCGCAAGTTAGTGAATTTTTTCTGGTCAGGGGTGGCAGCGTTCTGACTCAGCAGCACAGAGGCTACTGTACCGTACGGAGGTGGGCTGGAGGGAACCAGCATGTGCTCTGTTGAGGAGGGCTGGTGGTTTGGGGCTGGATCAGCAGCTCTTCATCATGCGGCCGGAGAGATTCAATACAACAGGGGTCTCTGACTTCTATGCTGCAGTACTGAGAGCTGGAGCAGCCTGAGGAGGGGCCACCACCGTTTCCACCACTGCAAGTGACAGCAGAGACTGGGGACTGGCAGGAGAGTCCGGAGGACTTACTGACTTTTAACACTCTGAGCCTGGGGGAGTTTGAGGAGGTGGGGGGTAAGGTGCTGTACACCCTCAGTGTCAAGGTTAGACACATCAGGAGCTTAGCGGGAGTGAAGGGGCATCAGTGGCAGGGGGTTGTGGGGGCTGAGAGCATGGCAGGGTATAGGTGGATGGTGCTCTATAAGCTCCCAGTGCTGGAAAGGTCAGGGGTCCTCCAGTGGAGGGTATTACATGGAGCCCTGGACACCAATAGCTGGTTGGCTCGGGTTGACCTGGGAGTTGGGGAGGGGTGTCCGTTTTCTGCAATGACAGACTGTTCATCATGTTTTTCTGTGTTGCCAGGGTAATGCCATTACTGTTGACGCCTTAGGGTTGAGTTTGAGTTGTACAAAATGATCAACAGTGTGGAGATGTTTCAGGAGGTATGGGGGCTCAGGGGGGCTGTCTGTACGGCTGGAGAGGAGGGGTTGGATGTACGGTTGGAATGTGGTGCTGGATGGTGTATTGTACTGTGGTGTTGGGTACTGGATAATGTGATTGTGTAGAGGTTGTGGTGTCACACAATGTGTTTTTAGGAGGGGGTGTTAGTGTAATGAGGATGGCTCATTAAAGTAAGACAAGTCTCTCTCTCTCTCTCTCTCTCTCTCTCTCTTAACAGAGCTCTGCACAGGCAGCAGTGGTGGACAGTGATAAGATCTTTACTGAGCTGATCCGCTCCATTGAGAGAAGCGCCTGAGGTGAAGGAGCTGATCAGAGCCCAAGAGAAGGCTCAAGTGAGTCAAGCTGAAGGACTCCTGGAGCAACTGGAGCAGGAGATAGCTGAGCTGAGGAAGAGAAGCACTGAGCTGGAGCAGCTCTTACACACAGAGGATCACATCCATTTCCTCCAGGTAACTAAACTGCCTTGTTACATGTGATATGAAAATTAAAACTCAATGTGAAACTCTCAATAATTTGGTTCTGTTCTTTCTCTCTCCCCCAGAGTTATCAGTCTCTCTCTAGCATCAGTGTATCTTCAGACTTACCCAGCATCGTTGTCCGTCCTCTTCAGTACTTTGAAGATGTGAGTAAGACTGTGTCTGAACTGAGAGAGAAACTAGAAGACTTCCTTAAAGGAGAATGGACCAAGATCTCCACTACAGGTGTGTTGAAAATAATAAGAACATCAACTTTAGACCATTGAAAGTTCCCTACTAGTCATATACATGTGGAATATGGTATAATGATAACATTCCCTCTCTCTGTGAATGTGTTTGTGTATCTGTAGTGAATATAGTGGATGTTGTACTGCCTCCAGAGCCCAAGACCAGAGAACAGTTCTTACAATGTGAGTCTCTTTATTCTGAAGTAACTAACAGTCTCTTTTTACTGACACTCCTAACATTCCCTCTAGAAATATATAGCAATAGTAGATCTAATCAAAGACTGGGTATCTATCTGACTCCTCATATTTCTCTGATTTGATCTCTGCTGTGCTCTAATCAAAGACAGGGTAGATACAGTATCTGACTTAACTTATTGTTCTAACTTCCCTCATTGGTCTCTGCTCTGCTCTTCTCCCAGATTCCTGTCAGCTCACACTGGACCCAAACACAGCACACAAACACCTCTCTCTGTCTGAAGGGAACAGAAAGGTGACCTATACAGGCCAAGTCCAACGATATCCTGATCATCCAGACAGATTCACAAACGACTTGATGGTTCTGTGTAGAGAGGGTCTGTCTGGACGCTGTTACTGGGAGGTGGAGTGGAGTGGGGGCTGTGTTATTACAGCAGTCTCATATAAAGACATCAGCAGAACAGAGACAGATGGTGCATTTGGATTCAATAACAAGTCCTGGAGTTTAGTGTGCTCTAGTGTTGGTAATTGTTTCAGACACAATGATGTTGAGACTAAATTATCAGGCCCTCAGTCCTCCAGAATAGGAGTGTACCTGGATCACAAGGCAGGTACTCTGTCCTTCTACAGTGTCTCTGACACAATGACCCTCCTCCACAGAGTCCAGACCACATTCACTCAGCCCCTCTATCCTGGGTTTTGGCTCTCTGGGACTGCTGAGCTGGTTAAACTGAAATAGGGTCCACATAGATACTAGTCATGCTGGTGTAGTCTATAGCTGAGCTGGTTAAACTGTAGTAGAGTCCACATAGATACTAGTCATGCTGGTGTAGTCTATAGCTGAGCTGGTTAAACTGTAGTAGGGTCCACATAGATACTAGTTATGCTGGTGGTGATGGTCCGCAGATAAAAATGCTGAATTTTTCTGTACAATTATTTTTGTCTGACTGATTTAATCTTCAGAGTGTAATTAAAACGTAACAACGTATTTTTATCAAATGTAATGTTTTAATTGGCTACATTTACATTAATCATGATGTTTGCTGTTAATGTATGTTGGTTGTCATTCAGAACCATTGAAATGTTTTCTCAATTGGTTCTCTGTCTCAATGTAATTTCCCTCAGTATCATGGAACAGGTAGTGTTACTTACTTGCTAATTGAACTATATGGGCCGGTTTCCCTGACACAGATGAAGCCTAGTTCTAGACTAAAAAGCATGTTCAATGGAGATGTCCGGGAAAACGGCCCTAAATTTGGTATAATTTATTCTCCCATACTGCTGGCCTCCTGAGTGGCGCAGTGGTCTAAGGCACTGCATCGCAGTGCTAACTGTGCCACTAGAGATCCTGGTTCGAATCCAGGCTCTGTCGCAGCCGGCCGCGACCGGGAGACTCATGGGCGGCGCACAATTGGCCCAGCGTCGTCCAGGGTAGGGGAGGGAATGGCCGGCAGGGATGTAGCTCAGTTGATAGAGCATGGCGTTTGTAACGCCAGGATTGTGGGTTCAATTCCCACGGGGGGCCAGTATAAAATAAATAAAAAATAATTCACTAACTGTAAGTCGCTCTGGATAAGAGCGTCTGCTAAATGACTAAAATGTAAATGTAAATGCTCAGTCAAGCAACATTAAACCTGTCCAGCAGGTGGTGCTGTTAACCCAACAATAAAAACAGCAGATATCTTGATTTGCCACTCAGTTTATCAGTAATGTTCAGAATTGTACTTTAATATCATTGGAGATTGATGGTCTTTTTAATCCCCTACCCAGCGTCAGGAACAGATGAAGTTAGGTCTGCTACTGTTCAGTTATTAAATATGATTCATGGTGATGGGAAATAAAAAATACATATAGTAGTAGTTTTCCTTTGCTATATATTCCAAGGTGTGTCTTTAACTTGTAAATGGATTGTGTTGAAGCTGGCATGTGGTGTGGATGATAGAATAGAGTGAATAGAGGAGAGAAGAGAGGAGGAGAGGAGAACATAATATAGAAGACAGATAAGATAGAGAGAGAATTCATACCCAGGGGAGTTACTGACTCTGGCCCAAATGACACCCTGTTCCCTACATAGTGCACTAGGCTACTTCTGACCAGACCTAAGGTAGTGCACTACATAGGGAATAGGGTGGAGATTGGAGATTTGCTCACTGGCATTAGAATATTAGACTATCATACTGTAATGTTAGATGTTGCCTCATTCCAATATTAGAATATCATACTGCAATGTTACTGGTTGACTCGTTAGATTATTAGAAAATCATACTGTAATGTTAGTGGTTGCCTCGTTAAAATATTAGAAAATCATACTGTAATGCTAGTGGTTGCCTCATTAGAATATCATAATGTAATGTTAGTGGTTGCCTCATTAGAATATCATATTGTAATGTTAGTGGTTGCCTCATTAGAATATTAGAATATCATACTGTAATGTTAGTGGTTGCCGCATTAGAATATCATAATGTAATGTTAGTGGTTGCCTCATTAGAATATCATACTGTAATGTTATTGGTTGCCTCATTAGAATATCATAATGTAATGTTAGTGGTTGCCTCGTTAAAATATTAGAAAATCATACTGTAATGCTAGTGGTTGCCTCATTAGAATATCATAATGTAATGTTAGTGGTTGCCTCATTAGAATATCATATTGTAATGTTAGTGGTTGCCTCATTAGAATATTAGAATATCATACTGTAATGTTAGTGGTTGCCTCATTAGACTATCATAATGTAATGTTAGTGGTTGCCTCGTTAGAATATTAGAAAATCATACTGTAATGTTAGTGGTTGCCGCATTAGAATATCATAATGTAATGTTAGTGGTTGCCTCATTAGAATATTAGAAAATCATACTGTAATGTTAGTGGTTGCCTCATTAGAATATTAGAATATCATACTGTAATGTTATTGGTTGCCTCATTAGAATATCATAATGTAATGTTAGTGGTTGCCTCGTTAGAATATTAGAAAATCATACTGTAATGCTAGTGGTTGCCGCATTAGAATATCATACTGTAATGTTAGTGGTTGCCTCATTAGAATATCATACTGTAATGTTAGTGGTTGCCTCATTAGAATATTAGAATATCATACTGTAATGTTAGTGGTTGCCTCATTAGAATATTAGAATATCATACTGTAATGTTATTGGTTGCCTCATTAGAATATCATAATGTAATGTTAGTGGTTGCCTCGTTAGAATATTAGAAAATCATACTGTAATGCTAGTGGTTGCCGCATTAGAATATCATAATGTAATGTTATTGGTTGCCTCATTAGAATATCATACTGTAATGTTAGTGGTTGCCTCATTAGAATATCATAATGTAATGTTAGTGGTTGCCTCATTAGAATATTAGAATATCATACTGTAATGTTAGTGGTTGCCTCATTAGAATATCATAATGTAATGTTAGTGGTTTTCTCGTTAGAATATTAGAAAATCATACTGTAATGCTAGTGGTTGCCGCATTAGAATATCATAATGTAATGTTAGTGGTTGCCTCATTAGAATATCATACTGTAATGTTAGTGGTTACCTCATTAGAATATTAGAATATCATACTGTAATGTTAGTGGTTGCCTCATTAGAATATCATAATGTAATGTTAGTGGTTGCCTCATTAGAATATTAGAATATCATACTGTAATGTTAGTGGTTGCCTCATTAGAATATCATAATGTAATGTTAGTGGTTGCCTCATTAGAATATTAGAATATCATACTGTAATGTTATTGGTTGCCTCATTAGAATATCATAATGTAATGTTAGTGGTTGCCTCATTAGAATATTAGAAAATCATACTCTAATGTTATTGGTTGCCTCATTAGAATATCATACTCTAATGTTAGGGGTTGCCTCATTAGAATATTATACTGTAATGTTAGTGGTTGCCTCATTAGAATATCATACTGTAATGTTAGTGGTTGCCTCATTAGAAAATCATACTGTAATGTTAGTGGTTACCTCATTAGAATATCATACTGTAATGTTAGTGGTTGCCTCATTAGAATATCATAATGTAATGTTAGTGGTTGCCTCGTTAGAATATTATACTGTAATGTTAGTGGTTGCCTCATTAGAATATCATACTGTAATGTTAGTGGTTGCCTCATTAGAATATTATACTGTAATGTTAGTGGTTACCTCATTAGAATATCATAATGTAATGTTAGTGGTTGCCTCGTTAGAATATTATACTGTAATGTTAGTGGTCTTAGCTCAGCTGGTAGAGCACGGCGCTTAGAGTGGGTTCGACGGGACCACCCATACCATGCACGACTGAAAGTCGCTTTGGATAAAAGCGTCTGCTAAATGGCATATTATTATTTATATTACAATATCATACTGTAATGTTAGTGGTTGCCTCATTAGAATATCATACTGTAATGTTAGTGGTTGCCTCATTTGAATGTCATACTGTAATGTTAGTGGTTCCATCATTAGAATATCATACTGTAATGTTAGTGGTTGCTTCATTATAATATTATACTGTAATGTTAGTGGTTGCCTCGTTAGAATATCATACTGTAATGTTAGTGGTTGCCTCATTAGAATATCATACTGTAATGTTAGTGGTTGCCTCATTAGAATATCATACTGTAATGTTACAGTGAGGGAAAAAAGTATTTGATCCCCTGCTGATTTTGTACGTTTGCAAACTGACAAAGAAATAATCAGTCTATAATTTTAATGGTAGGTTTATTTGAACAGTGAGAGACAGAATAACCCCAAAAAAATCCAGAAAACCGCATTTCAAAAATGTTATAAATTGATTTGCATTTTAATGAGGGAAATAAGTATTTGACCCCTCTGCAAAACATGACTTAGTACTTGGTGGCAAAACCCTTGTTGGCAATCACAGAGGTCAGACGTTTCTTGTAGTTGGCCTCCAGGTTTGCACACATCTCAGGAGGGATTTGGTCCCACTCCTCTTTACAGATCTTCTCCAAGTCATTAAGGTTTCGAGGCTGACATTTGGCAACTCGAATCTTCAGCTCCCTCCACAGATTTTCTATGGGATTAAGGTCTGGAGACTGGCTAGGCCACTCCAGGACCTTAATGTGGTTCTTCTTGAGCCACTCCTTTGTTGCCTTGGCCGTGTGTTTTGGGTCATTGTCATGCTGGAATACCCATCCACGACCCATTTTCAATGCCCTGGTTGAGGGAAGGAGGTTCTCACCCAAGATTTGACGGTACATGGCCCTGTCCATCGTCCCTTTGATGCGGTGAAGTTGTCCTTTCCCCTTAGCAGAAAAACACCCCCAAAGCATAATGTTTCCACCTCCATGTTTGACGGTGGGGATGGTGTTCTTGGGGTCATAGGCAGCATTCCTCCTCCAAACACGGCGAGTTGAGTTGATGCCAAAAAGCTCCATTTTGGTCTCATATGACCGCAACACTTTCACCCAGTTCTCCTCTGAATCATTCAGATGTTCATTGGCAAACTTCAGACGGGCATGTATATGTGCTTTCTTGAGCAGGGGGACCTTGCAGGCGCTGCAGGATTTCAATCCTTCACGGCGTAGTGTGTTACCAATAGTTTTCTTGGTGACTATGGTCCCAGCTGCCTTGAGATCATTGACAAGATCCTCCCGTGTAGTTCTGGGCTGATTCCTCACCGTTCTCATGATCATTGCGACTCCACGAGGTGAGATCTTGCATGGAGCCCCAGGCCGAGGGAAATTGACAGTTCTTTTGTGTTTCTCCCATTTGCGAATAATCGCACCAATTGTTGTCACCTTCTCACCAAGCTGCTTGGCGATGGTCTTGTAGCCCATTCCAGCCTTGTGTAGTTCTACAATCTTGTCCCTGACATCCTTGGAGAGCTCTTTGGTCTTGGCCATGGTGGAGAGTTTGGAATCTGATTGATTGTTTGCTTCTGTGGACAGGTGTCTTTTATACAGGTAAAAAGCTGAGATTAGGAGCACTCCTTTTAAGGGTGTGCTCCTAATCTCAGCTCGTTACCTGTATAAAAGACACCTGGGAGCCAGAAATCCTTCTGATTTGAGAGGGGATCAAATACTTTTTTCCCTCACTGTAGTGGTTGCGTCCCCCCTTTTTCTTCTGTTGTGTTTTCCCTCAGTGTTCCTTATTGAAAATCAATTAACAATTCATCCCCTCCCAAAAAATCCTATTACGGTTTTGTTTTAATCACTTTGGTACTATTTTCACAAGCAGGTGGTACATTTTCACAACTCTTAGTATAAAACTCCAAGCTGGTCACACTTGTAACGCAGCCAGTCTTTCATTCAAAACCTGTCATTGTGCATTCATTTGGATTGTAAACATCTCTCACCACACAACCATTGATTCAAAATATAAATGTAATGAGAGCATTGGTTTAATCACCAAAACAACTTAAAACTACTCAATTGAAAATATATCATTAACTACCAATAGAAATCACTGCAAGATAAGTGTTTCAAATAACCCTTAGAAGTGCTGAAAGTAATATGCTACAGTGCTGTAAATTACACTTCACGTTAGGCAATATACTTACATTACCCAACAAAATGGCCAATCTATCATTTCCATGATATCTATCCAATGTGTAATCAAAGGTGTGATCAATGATGACATCCTCTACAATCATTCATGGGGATTTATTTTTATTTTTCTGATGTAATTGCAACATACAGTACTGTCTGTAATTAAATGTGAGACATTAAATGAGACATTAAATGAATGAAAATAAAATAATGTTTAGCACGCATTAATTAGCATCAAGCCTATCTTGAGCATTTGGCCATGAATTCTCATCCACTTCAGTAAATGTCCTCATTGTTCATGCACCGCTGTAGAAACCTTTCGGCATGTTGAATCAAAGCTTGACATTGGTCTGCATTGATGTCATCACATGCCTCATCCATGGCCAGAAGGAGGGTGGCACGCTCATGGGGATGGCGATCATACACCTTCCACCTCCATGATGAAAATAATAATTTAATAAGGTTGAGGAAGGAGAGTACCGGGGCTGGTATAGGGTCACGAATCAGGGGAGCGACCTGAAACCATGCCTGGACCACCTCTGAATGGTGGAACCTGACATTGTCCCACACAATGACATACAGTGGGGAGAACAAGTATTTGATACACTGCCGATTTTGCAGGTTTTCCTACTTAGAAAGCATGTAGAGGTCTGTAATTTTTATCATAGGTGCACTTCAACTGTGAGAGACGGAATCTAAAACATAAATCCAGAAAATCACATTGTATGATTTTTAAGTAATTAATTTGCATTTTATTGCATGACATACAATGGGGGAAAAAAGTATTTAGTCAGCCACCAATTGTGCAAGTTCTCCCACTTAAAAAGATGAGAGAGGCCTGTAATGTTCATCATAGGTACACGTCAACTATGACAGACAAAATGAGAAAAAAAAATCCAGAAAATCACATTGTAGGATTTTTAATGAATGTATTTGCAAATTATGGTGGAAAATAAGTATTTGGTCAATAACAAAAGTTTCTCAATACTTTGTTATATACCCTTTGTTGGCAATGACACAGGTCAAACGTTTTCTGTAAGTCTTCACAAGGTTTTCACACACTGTTGCTGGTATTTTGGCCCATTCCTCCATGCAGATCTCCTCTAGAGCAGTGATGTTTTGGGGCTGTTGCTGGGCAACACGGACTTTCAACTCCCTCCAAAGATTTTCTATGGGGTTGAGATCTGGAGACTGGCTAAGCCACTCCAGGACCTTGAAATGCTTCTTACGAAGCCACTCCTTCGTTGCCCGGGCGGTGTGTTTGGGATCATTGTCATGCTGAAAGACCCAGCCACGTTTCATCTTCAGCCCTTGCTGATGGAAGGAGGTTTTCACTCAAAATCTCACGATACATGGCCCCATTGTCGTGGCTTTGCAGAAAACAGCCCCAAAGCATGATGTTTCCACCCCCATGCTTCACAGTAGGTATGGTGTTCTTTGGATGCAACTCAGCATTCTTTGTCCTCCAAACACGACGAGTTGAGTTTTTACCAAAAAGTTATATTTTGGTTTCATCTGACCATATGACATTCTCCCAATCCTCTTCTGGATCATCCAAATGCACTCTAGCAAACTTCAGAAGGGCCTGGATATGTACTGGCTTAAGCAGGGGGACACGTCTGGCACTGCAGGATTTGAGTCCCTGGCGGCGTAGTGTGTTACTGATGGTAGGCTTTGTTACTTTGGTCCCAGCTCTCTGCAGGTCATTCACTAGGTCCCCCCGTGTGGTTCTGGGATTTTGCTCACCGTTCTTGTGATCATTTTGACCCCACGGGTGAGATCTTGCGTGGAGCCCTAGATCGAGGGAGATTATCAGTGGTCTTGTATGTCTTCCATTTCCTAATAATTGCTCCCACAGTTGATTTCTTCAAACCAAGCTGCTTACCTATTGCATATTCAGTCTTCCCAGCCTGGTGCAGGTCTACAATTTTGTTTCTGGTGTCCTTTGACAGCTCTTTGGTCTTGGCCATAGTGGAGTTTGGAGTGTGACTGTTTGAGGTTGTGGACAGGTGTCTTTTATACTGATAACAAGTTCAAACAGGTGCCATTAATACAGGTAACGAGTGGAGGACAGGGAGCCTTTTAAAGAAGAAGTTACACGTCTGTGAGAGCCAGAAATCTTGCTTGTTTGTAGGTGACCAAATACTTATTTTCCACCATAATTTGCAAATAAATTCATTAAGAATCCTACAATATGATTTTCTGGATTTCTTTTTCTCATTTTGTCTGTCATAGTTGACGTGTACCTATGATGAAAATTACAGGCCTCTCTCATCTTTTTAAGTGGGAGAACTTGCACAATTGGTGGCTGACTAAATACTTTTTTCCCCACTGTAAGTATTTGATCACCTACCAACCAGTAAGAATTCCGTCTCTCACAGACCTGTTAGTTTTTCTTTAACAAGCCCTCCGGTTCTCCACTCATTACCTGTATTAACTGCACCTGTTTGAACTCGTTACCTGTATAAAAGACACCTGTCCACACACTCAATCAAACAGACTCCAACCTCTCCACAATGGCCAAGATCAGAGAGCTGTGTAAGGACATCAGGGATAAAATTGTAGACCTGCACAAGGCTGGGATGGGCTACAGGACAATAGGCAAGCAGCCTGGTGAGAAGGCAACAACTGTTGGCGCAATTATTAGAAAATGGAAGAAGTTCAAGATGACGGTCAATCACCCTCGGTCTGGGGCTCCATGCAAGATCTCACCTCGTGGGGCATCAATGATCATGAGGAAGTTGAGGGATCAGCCCAGAACTACACGGCAGGACCTGGTCAATGACCTGAAGAGAGCTGGGACCACAGTCTCAAAGAAAACCATTAGTAACACACTACGCCGTCATGGATTAAAATCCTGCAGCGCACGCAAGGTCCCCCTGTTCAAGCCAGCGCATGTCCAGGCCCGTCTGAAGTTTGCCAATGACCATCTGGATGATCCAGAGGAGGAATGGGAGAAGGTCATGTGGTCTGAAGAGCCAAAAAAATAGCTTTTTGGTCTAAACTCCACTCGCCGTGTTTGGAGGAAGAAGAAGGATGAGTACAACCCCAAGAACACCATCCCAACCGTGAAGCATTGAGGTGGAAACATCATTCTTTGGGGATGCTTTTCTGCAAAGGGGACAGGACGACTGCACCGTATTGAGGGGAGGATGGATGGGGCCATGTATCGCGAGATCTTGGCCAACAACCTCCTTCCCTCAGTAAGAGCATTGAAGATGGGTTGTGGCTGGGTCTTCCAGCATGACAACGACCCGAAACACACAGCCAGGGCAACTAAGGAGTGGCTCCGTAAGAAGCATCTCAAGGTCCTGGAGTGGCCTAGCCAGTCTCCAGATCTGAAACCAATAGAAAATCTTTGGAGGGAGCTGAAAGTCCGTATTGCCCAGCGACAGCCCCGAAACCTGAAGGATCTGGAGAAGGTCTGTATGGAGGAGTGTGCCAAAATCCCTGCTGCAGTGTGTGCAAACCTGGTCAAGACCTACAGGAAACGTATGATCTCTGTAAATGCAAACAAAGGTTTCTGTACCAAATATTAAGTTCTGCTTTTCTGGTGTATCAAATACTTATGTCATGCAATAAAATGCAAATTCATTACTTAAAAATCATACAATGTGCTTTTCTGGATTTTTGTTTTAGATTCCGTCTCTCACAGTTGAAGTGTACCTATGATAAAAATGACAGACCTCTACATGCTTTGTAAGTAGGAAAACCTGCAAAATCGGCAGTGTATCAAATACTTGTTCTCCCCACTGTAGGTGACCCCTTCACCTTGACAGGCCTGCTCCATTTCATTGAGAAACACAATGAGGTGTGCAGCGTGGTAGGATCCAAGTAATGGTCTACGTCCTACCACACCATCTTCAGAGATAGCTGCTGCTCTTGGAAATGTTTCCCCCACGTTGTCCAGGCACTTGGACGGACGCCCGTTGGCAGATGAGGTTCCGCCCACGGCGCCCAAGTTTTGGCCAGGTTGAAGCCCGCTTCATCAACAAAGATATACTAGTGATGGTTCACAGCAGCATCAAGCACCATCACCCTCTAAAAATATATTTTGGTTAGTTATTTTTACAGTATAGTTCCAATATGATATTGTGAAGTAGCATGTGCATTAACAGCAACAGTAATACAGTATATAGTGCTGTACCTGAACATACTCGGCCCACAGTTGTTTCTCTCAGAAGGCACCAGGTAAATGTGTTTCATAGATACCTGGTGCCTCTTCAAAGGGCAGGTGATTGTTGGAGGCTGGGATGCCACATTGGCAAAGGTGTCATCATTCTCCTCAATGGCCTGCTTTATTTCAGACAGACGTATGTCATTCCTGGCCCTCACCATTTCCACCACTGCCCACTCCTGCTGGTCGGTCAGCACACGACCACCACCATGGGGTCTTCTGTCAATTCTGAGGGTAGAACAGAGTATACTGTCAATAGATCATACTGTAAGAATACTGGAACATGTTTTGTGAATTTACTAAGAGTTGTGAAACTTTACCACACACTTGTGAAATAGTACCAAGACAACACTGGGGAACAGGTTCTCTGGAATCCAGTAACAGTGGAAATTGACCCCCTCCTCTCTCTCTGTGAGTTATCAGTGCTCTGTACAGGCAGAAGTTAGTAAGTATGAGACAATCTTTACTGAACTGATCGGGTCCATTGAGAGAATACTCACTGAGGTGAAAAGGTTGATTAGAGGCCAGGAGAAGACTGCAGTGAGACGGGTTAAAGGACTCCTGGAGCAACTGGAGCAGGAGATAGCTGAGCTGAGGAAGAGAAGCACTGAGCTGGAGCAGCTCTCACACACAGAGGATCACATCCATTTCCTCCAGGTAACTAAACTGCCTTGTTACATGTGATATGAAGTTGCATTTTTAATAGTGACAGAATTCGAAATGTCTCCTGAGCTGAAGACCAAAGAAGAGTTGTCCCTCTGTCAGTGATATTCAAACACCCTCTCAAAGACAACATACATGTTCTTTCTTTTCCTTATTGGGTTTTGTTGTTCATCTGTCAGACGTCCTCCAGCTGACATTGGATCTGAATACAGCTTATCCAGAACTCAGCCTGCCTGAGGTAAACTGGAAGGTGACAGCCACTGATAAAGCTCAGCCCTATCCTGACTACTGGAGACAGGTGCTGTGTAGAGAGGGCCTGTCTGGAGTCTGCGACTGGGAGGTAGAGTGGGAGAAAAAAAAAATCATTAGACATAGCACATTCTTTGTAGCCTGGTCCCAGATCTGTTAGTGGTCTTGCTAAACAGATGGCATGATAGCACATACAGACTGACACTCAGGCTTCAGACTTTTACTGTCTACCTGATCACCTCTTGGCTGTTGCAATCCTCTGTAAATGTGTCTCTTTTTCTCTTGATGTAAACTGTAGTACTGGCAAACCAGTCAAATCAGAAACTGGGATCATTGTTGATCCATTTATGATCAGATGAGAATATTTAAATAACACATGTACATGTATGAATCAAAACAATTCAGTATTCTGAATCAATTACTGAAGCAAAGTGATTTTTCAAGATATAAGTCATCATCATGACATTGGAATTGCTCTATTATTGAATTGATTGACCCAATGAATCAGCTATTTCCAGTAATGTATGTACCAGTATATCCATTTAGACAAATAGATGACACATAATAGACTCCCACATTATATTGGAGCAGGAAGGAACACAAAGGTTGAAGTCTATAACCATCTAAACTGTCTAAAACTGACTGTCAATGAAAAGAATACACAGTACATACATAAATAAACCAAGTGGAAGTCCAGCGCTACAGGGGACTAAGGTAGTGTAGAGGTCACAACACTGTGTCTATGGAGACTGTTGTGGAGGAGTGTTCCATGGTGTCGTAGAATCACAGGCAGGTCTTGTACTGCAGGAGTTTCTCTGCCAGAAGGCTGCTTCCTACTCCTCTACACTGCACCACACTCAGGTCTAGGTACCTGGGACACAGGGGAGGAGAGACTGCTAGGGTGGATCTGTCTCAATACTGTCAGCTGTCGCAATACTGTTACCTGTCTCAATACTGTCACCTGTCTCAATATTGTCATCTGTCTCATCTGCACAGACTATATTGCTACTTTGTTGAGGTCACCTCAAGGGGTCAAGGAAATTCTCCAATTTGTTTGACTGAAAATGTTGAAGTCCAAGACTGAAAGAACTCTAATGGCTTTATCGTATCTGAAGATTATGCCTTTGTTAAATGTTTTTCATGAAGAAATGGAATGTTGTTTGTGTTAGTATCAAGAGGGAACGTTTTGGGTGTGACGTCACATACAACAGACCGGAAGTGTGTGGTAGACAGGGAGACTGGGGATTGGCCAGAAGAGGGAGCTTCATTGTTTATAAATAGGGGGAAAACGAAGAAGAAAGTGAGAACGAGCAGCCATTCTGAGGCGTCGCTCTCCGGGTGTCATGTCACCTGTCACTTATGCTGTAACCTCGTGATTTTAATAAAGCCTCTAACACGATGCAGCATAAACGGACTCTTTGTTGACAGCAATAATATGCCACCATTCACCCGATACGACAGCTTCCTCTCCTCCTCATGTCCTCTGTCTCATCTACAGTGACTATATTGATACATGAGAGGTTCTCATACTGTACCTGGAAGATATCCACCAGAACACCAGAGTGTTTATGGTCATCAACATGGCTAAGAAGAAGAAGAAATGCTCCAGATTCCCTTCATGCAGTGTGTTTGGGTAGAAGTTACCTGTAGTTGGACAGGAGAACAGTGCTATCAGTGGCCATAGGACTGAATCACCATAATGCAGACAGACCCCCATCAACCATTCCAACATGAATGTATGTTCCTCTTCAGTTTCTATGGATACGATGATGCATCTGTTAGTGAAGCCTTTACCTCCAGAGAGTAGGTAGACCAGCTGGATGATGAGGGCTCCCAGGAAACAGCCCCCTCTGTAGGACAGGGGGAGGAAGTGCAGGGAGATGCCTCTGATATGACTGGGTGTCAGGTGGAAGGAGATCACAGAGCCTGGAACAGAGAAGAGAGGAAGGCTGGGAAGAGAAAGAAGCATTCATTTGGTTCAAACATCTATTGTCTGTCTCTAATACACCAGTAGGGGGCATCCTAACCCTAGCTTCCAGAGTTCAGAATACTATCCTCCGTGTTGGCAGTTGGTTCCAAAACTCCACATTCTAACTTCATCCTAACTACATATGGTGTCCATTGACATTCGAAATCTAAAACCCAGTTTGTCTCTGTGTACGAACAATGTAGCAGCAATAGGTGTGTCAGAAATACATGCTCAGCCAGCCCCAGTAGGATGTACTGGGGAGCCAGCTGGAAGCAGGCCATGGCGGACACCTGGAGCACCATCCCTGACAGGGCCTGCTCCGTCAGAGGATAGCCCTTCCTGTGGACCTCAGACAGGCCCGCTACCAGGACAGACTGGGCCGCACATGCATGACCCAGCACTGAGAGAGGAGAGGAGGGGAGAGAAACAGACAGAGAGAGAGGGAGAGAGAGACATTAACATTGACTGGCTCATTGATGAGGATGGTATTTGTGCATGTGTGTGTGTCTGTGTGTGTGTGTGTGTGTGCTGTGTGTGTGTGTCATGTATGTGTCTGTGTCTGTGTGTGTCTGTGCGTGTGTGTGTCTCTGTCTGTGAGTCTGTGTGTGTGTGTGTGTGTCTGTTTGTCTGTTTGTCTGTCTGTCTGTCCGTGTGTGTGTCTGTGTGTGTCTGTGTGTGTGTGCCGTGTGTGTGCTTACTGATGACTCTGTCAGGGGAGAAGGGTGTTGTGATCTCCACATTAATCTAGGTAGCCATAACCAAATCAGTTAGTCACTGAGAGACGATATATCAACACAGAGATGGGCAAAATATACTGTACATCAAAAATGGATCTTGTTAAAAATACCAGATACTCTAAAGACTAATGTATCAAACTAAAATATAAAAATACTTTTGTAGTTGTATGTAGATAAAATACAAATACATACAGGTAAATACATTTGCTAGTACACACCTTCACTTCAACAACATTCTCAGTGACGGAAGAAAACAGCTTTTAACTTTCTATGACTGTGATATGAGATTGTTCATCTACCTTAGTTGAATGTACTGATGGTAAGTCTCTGGATATACTGTGATATGAGGTTGTTTATCTACCTTAGTTGAATGTACTGATGGTAAGTCTCTCTGGATAGGAGTCTCTGCTAAATGACTAAAATGACAATGTAAAAATGAACAATTGCAAAGCACACTGGGTATTATTATTGGCCTTCTTTTGGGTGCAGAGCTCATTATTATAATACCCAGCATGCTTTTCAACTGTTCTTTTTTACGTGTTTATTTAGTTCATTTAGCAGACGCTCTTATCACTCCATAGTGCTATCAGACTTCTGATACCAATGCAGGGTGAAAGAGGGGCCACAAGATGTGAACCGCTATAAAAAATGGTATAGAAAAGTATTTTGTATTTTCAAAATACATTGGAGTGTAGTTCATCCCAGCATAATTCAAATGACTAAATACTCAGAAGTAATTAATATATGTATTTCAAATGCATGTAACATAAATACAAACTATCTCTGCCGACTACCAAAAAATATGTCACACTTCCTTATCAAAGAAACCACACCCCCTCTACATACAGAGTACACATTTTTGTCATTTACTAGTCACTTTATCAAACCATAGTGCCATCAGACTTCTGATACCAATGCAGGATGAAAGGGGAACACAAAATGTCCAACCCCTATAAAGAATGGTATAGAAAAATATGTTGTATTTTACAACAACAAAATGTTTTTACAAATTACAGGTCTCAAAAGTATCTTGTTCCAAATACATAGGATTGTAGTTCAGGCCAGTGCAATACAAATGACAAAATAGTAAAAAGTCATTGAAATATGTATTTCAAATACGTATAACAGAGATACTGCCCATCTCTGTCTCACATTATCTTCTGTAACATGTTGAAGGGAATGCCTGCTGTTGGAAGCGTACTCCACCCTAAAGCCACTCTCCAATTAGGGCCACATCCTAGTTAAGCAGTACACCTTGCTGCAGTCAACACTCTATGCCCGTTTGGTGAGCCACCATGCGGCTGGTGGGTCTCCAACCCAGCCACTATCTCAAAGACTATGGACCTCTTGATGAACTCTTTTGATGTAGTTTTGATTGGTATGGTGGCCAAAGACATTTCAGTTATAGTTTTGACTTAAAGGGATACTTCAGAATGTTGTCAATGAAGCCCTATATTTACTTCCCCAGTCAGATGAACTTGTGGATAACATTTGTTTAACGTAGTTATTGTGTGAAGAAGATATAATGAAGAAAACATTCTGCCAGTAAAACTTTATTAGAACAGTTTGTCGCACAAGTTCCTCTTTCTGGTCCTCTGTCTAAACCAACTGTTCTAGGAGGAGTGTCAAAAGAGCTTCTGGGTGAGGGGCAGCATCCTGTTGTTGATCCTCTGTCTAAACCAACTGTTCTAGGAGGAGTGTCAAAAGAGCTTCTTGACGAGGGCAGCATCCTGTTGTTGAGATAGAAGTCACAACAGCTCAGCATTAGGGTTGAAAACTGAGATGTGTCAGTTCTCAGAACCCTGTTCCGAGAACTGAAACAACACCCTGATCTCTTGAGTTTGTAAGTGATTACCCAGTCATTATGCTCTGAGGGAGGGCTAGGTATTTTATTTTGCCTTTTCAATGCCTTTTCAAAGTGATTTGTGAAACATTTATTTTTAATAAACCTCCAGGACATTTTCCTGTTTAAACCGGTCCTTTGCCTCCAGTGTCCTGGTCCTAAAAAACCCCTGCAGACAGAGTATTCTACTACCACGGATGGGTAGAAATTACTATATACAATTACAAAATACAGATACAAAATACCATCAAGATCAATGTATCAAAATACACTACTAAATACTTGTATTTTGTAATGTATTTAATTAAATGTAATGTATTCATTTTAAATACAAAAATACATTTGCAAGTAACCGGTCCGAACAGCAACAACATTCTCAGTAACGGTGACAAAACCTTTTTTCTTGCTATGACAGTGATACTGTATTTTGCTATCTACCTTAGTTAAGCAAGCCAGTCTGGATAAGCTAAATGACTAAAATGTAAATGTATATGTGAAAATGAACATACCAAATTAACTGTAAAGCACACTGGGTATTATTATTGGCCATGTTTAGGGGTGGAGCTCTTTAGAATAATACTCAGCATGCTTTGCAATTATTCATTTTTACATCGACATTTACATTTTAGTCATTTAGCAGACACACTTATCCAGGGTGACTTTTAATTAGTGCCTTCATCTTAAGACAGCTAGGTGAGACAACAAAATATTACAATCATATCAAGTACATTTTCCCTCAACAAAGTATTTATCAACATTTTTACATATACATTTATATTTAGTTCATTTAACACAACTAATCTTCTCCTTTCCCCCTTCTGATAACCAGGTGGCGAATCGCATCTCTGCATGTCTGGCAGACATATCAGTATGGATGACGGATCACCACCTCAAGCTGAACCCTGGCAAGACGGAGCTGCTCTTCCTCCCGGGGAAGGACTGCCCGTTCCATGATCTCGCCATCACGGTTGACAACTCCGCTGTGGTCCCCCTCCAGAAGTGCGAAGAGCCTAGGCGTGACCCTGGACAACACCCTGTCGTTCTCCGCCAACATCAAGGCGGTGACCCGCTCCTGCAGGTTCATGCTCTACAACATTCGAGAGTACGACCCTGCCTTACACAGGAAGCGGCACAGGTCCTAATCCAGGCACTTGTCATCTCCCCGTCTGGACTACTGCAACTCGCTGTTGGCTGGCCTCCTGCCTGTGCCATTAAACCCCTACAACTCATCCAGAATGCCGCAGCCCGTCTGGTGTTCAACCTTCCCAAGTTCTCTCCGTCACCCCCTCCTCCACACACTCCACTGGCTTCCAGTTGAAGCTCGCATCCGCTACAAGACCATGGTGCTTGCCCTATGGAGCAGTGAGGGGAACGGCACCTCTGTACCTTCGGGCTCTGATCAGTCCCTACACCCAAACGAGGGCATTGCGTTCATCCACCTCTGGCCTGCTGGCTCCCCTTCCTCTGCGGAAGCATAGTTCCCGCTCAGCCCAGTCAAAACTGTTCGCTGCTCTGGCACCCCAATGGTGGAACAAGCTCCCCTCACGACGCCAGGACAGCGGAGTCACTCACCACCTTCCGGAGACATTTGAAACCCCACCTCTTTAAGGAACCCCCAAATTGTAAAGTGGTTATCCCACTGGCTATAGGGTGAAAGCACCAATTGGTGAGTCGCTCTGGATAAGAGCGTCTGCTAAATGACGTAAATGTGCCCTTGAGCAAGGCACTTAACCCCTAAGTGCTCCTGTAAGTCGCTCTGGATAAGAGCGTCTGCTAAATGACTAAAATGTAAATGTAGAATGTAACAGACGTTCTTATCACACCATAGTGCTATCAGACTTCTGATACCAATGCAGGGTGAAAGGGGGGCCACAACATGTGAACCGCTATGATAAATGGTGTAGAAAAGTATTTAGTATTTATTTGGAAAATAAAAAACACAAAATGCATTGGAGTGTAGTTCAGCCCAGTGTAATTCTAATGACAAATTATTCAGAAGTAATTAAAATACGTATTTCAAATACATGTAACATAAATACTAACCATCTCTGCCTACTACCCAACACTCTGTCACGCTTCCTCATCAAATAAACCACATCCCCTCTACATACAGAGTTCACAGTCAAGTAGGAAGCCACTTCCTGTCCTCTGGTGTAGAGTTCCATGAAACAGAAAGTAATCTTTGACACTGAACAGAAAGTCATCTTTGACACTGATATTGCTTAACCTACGGGAGAGAGCACCAAAATGGCAGAGAATCAGGAACTGTTCTGTTGCTCCATCTGTCTGGATCTACTGAAGGATCCGGTGACTACTGGCTGTGGACACAGCTACTGTATGGGCTGTATTAAAGAATGCTGGGATCAGGATTATCTGAAAGGTGTCTACAGCTGTCCGCAGTGCAGACAGACCTTCAGACCAAGGCCTGTTCTGAAGAGAAACATCGTGCTGGCTGAAGTGGTGGAGAAACTGAAGAAGACAGGACTCCAGGCTGCTTCCCCTCCTGCTCTGTGCTATGCTGGACCTGGAGATGTGACGTGTGATGTCTGCACTGGGACCAGAAAGCAGAAAGCCCTCATGTCCTGTCTGGTGTGTCTGGCCTTTTACTGTGAGACTCACCTCCAACCTCACTATGAATCTCCTGCTTTCAAGAAGCACAAGCTGGTCAAAGCCACCGCACAACTACAGGAGAAGATCTGCTCTCATCATGACAAACTGCTGGAGGTTTACTGTCGTACCGATCAGCAGTGTATCTGTCTGCTGTGTGTGACGGATGAACATAAAGGCCATGATACAGTGTCAGCTGCAGCAGAGAGGACTGAGAAACAGGTAAGACCAGAACAACTTGTTGGTGACTGTCTGATTAACAAATAATTAAAGGATCGATCCAAGGCAGACCAAATATGAACACAAACCTTGAGTATATAGATATGTTAACCCAGATTCTTCAAATGCGTCACCATTTTCTAAAGTCTTTTCTGAACAAACAGAGTAAAAACTCAAACGGGGAAGACTAGAAAAATCTCAAACCAAGTTTATTCACCCACTGGGTCATACAGCTGCAAAGACAATGTATGATTACACAAGCACATA
>NW_025535562.1:0-27500 GCF_020615455.1 Coregonus clupeaformis
GGAAGGAAACACCTGGGTCTATGTGTGTTGTGTTGTGGAAGGAAACACCTGGGTCTATGTGTGTTGTGGAAGGAAACACCTGGGTCTATGTGTGTTGTGGAAGGAAACACCTGGGTCTATGTGTGTTGTGTTGTGGAAGGAAACACCTGGGTCTATGTGTGTTGTGGAAGGAAACACCTGGGTCTATGTGTGTTGTGTTGTGGAAGGAAACACCTGGGTCTATGTGTGTTGTGGAAGGAAACACCTGGGTCTATGTGTGTTGTGTTGTGGAAGGAAACACCTGGGTCTATGTGTGTTGTGTTGTGGAAGGAAACACCTGGGTCTATGTGAGTGTGGTCCCCCTCAGATGTTGCACACATTCATTGGCAACTTAGTGACAAGCCGGAATGAAAACTGCTTCAAGAAGTCATCAAAATCAAGATATTATTAATCAAGATATTCTCAGATTGTCTCAGATTGTCTGTGGATCAGAGCGGAGCTCCATGTTCGTGAGGCAGCTTGGTGTATACTCAGATTGTCTGTGGATCAGTGGCGGAGCTCCATGTTCGTTAGGCAGCTTGGTATATATACATCAGTACAGAGCCATCAGCACCAGTACTGGTTTGGTTTCATGACACCATTTCACCGTGGAGCCGCCGGTCCAGTTCAACCATTTTGGTCTATTAGAACACTCAGCCAACTATATTTAATGATCTGAACGTTCTGAGTTCCAAATTTCCCAATGAGTTCCATAGGGAAGCTCAGGTCTCTGAACCCCTCTCAAAGACCTTAAAAAAGCTCTAGAACATTTAAATGGATTCCAAACAATGTTTTAATTCCCCTCAATAAAACTGGGTAATATACACTGTGCTCCTTTGTATAGCATTGATTTCTGAACCTATAACATATTTCCTGTGAGAAGTGTGTTTTAATACTTTGCTCACAAATAATGGAAAATGTTGCTAGTAAGCGAACGGTAATGGTAATGGGACGATGCGCCTCATGAACGCCTGCCCTGCGTATTACAGCCTGATTAACAATCTGATTAACCTCTACCTGCCTTCCTGCCTCCGTCTACACGTTAGGCCTTCCTGCCTCCACGTTAGGCCTTCCTGCCTCCACCTCCACGTTAGGCCTTCCTGCCTCCGTCTACACGTTAAGCCTTCCTGCCTCCACGTTAGGCCTTCCTGCCTCCGTCTACACGTTAGGCCTTCCTGCCTCCGTCTACACGTTACGCCTTCCTGCCTCCTCCTACACGTTAGGCCTTCCTGCCTCCTCCTACACGTTAGGCCTTCCTGCCTCCACGTTAGGCCTTCCTGCCTCCACGTTATGCCTTCCTGCCTCCGTCTACACGTTACGCCTTCCTGCCTCCACCTCCACGTTATGCCTTCCTGCCTCCTCCTACACGTTACGCCTTCCTGCCTCCTCCTACACGTTACGCCTTCCTGCCTCCGTCTACACGTTACGCCTTCCTGCCTCCTCCTACACGTTACGCCTTCCTGCCTCCACCTCCACGTTAGGCCTTCCTGCCTCCACGTTAGGCCTTCCTGCCTCCACGTTATGCCTTCCTGCCTCCACGTTAAGCCTTCCTGCCTCCACATTAGGCCTTCCTGCCTCCTCCTACACGTTAGGCCTTCCTGCCTCCACGTTAGGCCTTCCTGCCTCCTCCTACACGTTAGGCCTTCCTGCCTCCACGTTAGGCCTTCCTGCCTCCATCTACACGTTAGGCCTTCCTGCCTCCACGTTACGCCTTCCTGCCTCCATCTACACGTTACGCCTTCCTGCCTCCACCTCCACGTTAGGCCTTCCTGCCTCCGTCTACACGTTACGCCTTCCTGCCTCCACCTCCACGTTAGGCCTTCCTGCCTCCACCTCCACGTTAGGCCTTCCTGCCTCCTCCTACACGTTAGGCCTTCCTGCCTCCACGTTACGCCTTCCTGCCTCCGTCTACACGTTAGGCCTTCCTGCCTCCACCTCCACGTTAGGCCTTCCTGCCTCCGTCTACACGTTAGGCCTTCCTGCCTCCGTCTACACGTTACGCCTTCCTGCCTCCTCCTAGACGTTAGGCCTTCCTGCCTCCACCTCCACGTTAGGCCTTCCTGCCTCCTCCTACACGTTAGGCCTTCCTGCCTCCACCTCCACGTTAGGCCTTCCTGCCTCCGTCTACACGATACGCCTTCCTGCCTCCACCTCCACGTTAGGCCTTCCTGCCTCCACCTCCACGTTAGGCCTTCCTGCCTCCACGTTAGGCCTTCCTGCCTCCGTCTACACGATATGCCTTCCTGCCTCCGTCTACACGTTAAGCCTTCCTGCCTCCTCCTACACGTTACGCCTTCCTGCCTCCACCTCCACGTTAGGCCTTCCTGCCTCCTCCTACACGTTACGCCTTCCTGCCTCCACGTTATGCCTTCCTGCCTCCACGTTAGGCCTTCCTGCCTCCACCTCCACGTTAGGCCTTCCTGCCTCCACGTTAGGCCTTCCTGCCTCCTCCTACACGTTACGCCTTCCTGCCTCCGTCTACACGTTAGGCCTTCCTGCCTCCACCTCCACGTTAGGCCTTCCTGCCTCCACCTCCACGTTAGGCCTTCCTGCCTCCACCTCCACGTTAGGCCTTCCTGCCTCCGTCTACACGTTAGGCCTTCCTGCCTCCGTCTACACGTTAGGCCTTCCTGCCTCCGTCTACACGTTAGGCCTTCCTGCCTCCACGTTACGCCTTCCTGCCTCCGTCTACACGTTAGGCCGTCCTGCCTCCGTCTACACGTTACGCCTTCCTGCCTCCGTCTACACGTTAGGCCTTCCTGCCTCCTCCTACACGTTACGCCTTCCTGCCTCCGTCTACACGTTAGGCCTTCCTGCCTCCTCCTACACGTTACGCCTTCCTGCCTCCGTCTACACGTTAGGCCTTCCTGCCTCCACCTCCACGTTAGGCCTTCCTGCCTCCGTCTACACGTTACGCCTTCCTGCCTCCACCTCCACGTTAGGCCTTCCTGCCTCCACGTTAGGCCTTCCTGCCTCCTCCTACACGTTATGCCTTCCTGCCTCCTCCTACACGTTAGGCCTTCCTGCCTCCTGCCTCCACGTTAGGCCTTCCTGCCTCCACGTTAGGCCTTCCTGCCTCCACCTCCACGTTAGGCCTTCCTGCCTCCGTCTACACGTTATGCCTTCCTGCCTCCATCTACACGTTAGGCCTTCCTGCCTCCTCCTACACGTTACGCCTTCCTGCCTCCGTCTACACGTTAGGCCTTCCTGCCTCCACCTCCACGTTAGGCCTTCCTGCCTCCACCTCCACGTTAGGCCTTCCTGCCTCCACCTCCACGTTAGGCCTTCCTGCCTCCGTCTACACGTTAGGCCTTCCTGCCTCCGTCTACACGTTACGCCTTCCTGCCTCCACCTCCACGTTAGGCCTTCCTGCCTCCACCTCCACGTTAAGCCTTCCTGCCTCCACCTCCACGTTAGGCCTTCCTGCCTCCGTCTACACGTTATGCCTTCCTGCCTCCGTCTACACGTTAGGCCTTCCTGCCTCCACGTTAGGCCTTCCTGCCTCCTCCTACACGTTACGCCTTCCTGCCTCCGTCTACACGTTAGGCCTTCCTGCCTCCACCTCCACGTTAGGCCATCCTGCCTCCACCTCCACGTTAGGCCTTCCTGCCTCCACCTCCACGTTAGGCCTTCCTGCCTCCGTCTACACGTTATGCCTTCCTGACTCCGTCTACACGTTAGGCCTTCCTGCCTCCACGTTAGGCCTTCCTGCCTCCTCCTACACGTTACGCCTTCCTGCCTCCGTCTACACGTTAGGCCTTCCTGCCTCCACCTCCACGTTAGGCCATCCTGCCTCCACCTCCACGTTAGGCCTTCCTGCCTCCACCTCCACGTTAGGCCTTCCTGCCTCCACCTCCACGTTAGGCCTTCCTACCTCCGTCTACACGTTAGGCCTTCCTGCCTCCGTCTACACGTTAGGCCTTCCTGCCTCCTCCTCCACGTTAGGCCTTCCTACCTCCACGTTACGCCTTCCTGCCTCCGTCTACACGTTAGGCCTTCCTGCCTCCGTCTACACGTTAGGCCTTCCTGCCTCCGTCTACACGTTAGGCCTTCCTGCCTCCTCCTCCACGTTAGGCCTTCCTGCCTCCACGTTAGGCCTTCCTGCCTCCACCTACACGTTAGGCCTTCCTGCCTCCATCTACACGTTAGGCCTTCCTGCCTCCATCTACACGTTACGCCTTCCTGCCTCCACCTCCACGTTAGGCCTTCCTGCCTCCATCTACACGTTAGGCCTTCCTGCCTCCATCTACACGTTAGGCCTTCCTGCCTCCATCTACACGTTAGGCCTTCCTGCCTCCACGTTAGGCCTTCCTGCCTCCACGTTATGCCTTCCTGCCTCCTCCTACACGTTAGGCCTTCCTGCCTCCATCTACACGTTAGGCCTTCCTGCCTCCACGTTAGGCCTTCCTGCCTCCACGTTATGCCTTCCTGCCTCCTCCTACACGTTAGGCCTTCCTGCCTCCGTCTACACGTTAAGCCTTCCTGCCTCCATCTACACGTTAGGCCTTCCTGCCTCCACGTTAGGCCTTCCTGCCTCCACGTTAGGCCTTCCTGCCTCCGTCTACACGTTAAGCCTTCCTGCCTCCGTCTACACGTTAGGCCTTCCTGCCTCCACCTCCACGTTAGGCCTTCCTGCCTCCACGTTAGGCCTTCCTGCCTCCACCTACACGTTAGGCCTTCCTGCCTCCATCTACACGTTAGGCCTTCCTGCCTCCATCTACACGTTACGCCTTCCTGCCTCCACCTCCACGTTAGGCCTTCCTGCCTCCATCTACACGTTAGGCCTTCCTGCCTCCATCTACACGTTAGGCCTTCCTGCCTCCATCTACACGTTAGGCCTTCCTGCCTCCACGTTAGGCCTTCCTGCCTCCACGTTATGCCTTCCTGCCTCCTCCTACACGTTAGGCCTTCCTGCCTCCATCTACACGTTAGGCCTTCCTGCCTCCACGTTAGGCCTTCCTGCCTCCACGTTATGCCTTCCTGCCTCCTCCTACACGTTAGGCCTTCCTGCCTCCGTCTACACGTTAAGCCTTCCTGCCTCCATCTACACGTTAGGCCTTCCTGCCTCCACGTTAGGCCTTCCTGCCTCCACGTTAGGCCTTCCTGCCTCCGTCTACACGTTAAGCCTTCCTGCCTCCGTCTACACGTTAGGTCAAGTTTAGCCCTGTTTCTGTTTTGTTATTGTACGTTTTACACACCTTGGTGAATTCATGTTGTTATAGGGACTTATATACAGTGCATTCGGAAAGTATTCAGACCCCTTGAGTTTTTCCACATTTTGTTACGTTATAACCTTATTCTAAAATGGATTCAATTGGGCCTCCTGAGTGGGGCAGCGGTCTGCGTCACCACAGACCCGGGTTTGATCCCAGGCTGTGTCAGAACCGGCCGTGACCGGGAGTCCCATAGAGCGGCGCACAATTGGCCCAGCGTCCTCCGTGTTAGGGGAGGGTTTGGCCGGGGGGGGGCTTTACTTGGCTTATCGCGCTCTAGCGACTCCTTGTGGCGGCCTGGGAACCTGCAGGCTGACTTCGGTTGTCAGTTGAACGATGTTTCCTCCGACACATTGGTGCAGCTGGCTTCTGGGTTAAGCGGGTTAAGAAGCGGGTTTGGCGGGTCATGTTTCGAAGACGCATGACTCGACCTTCGCCTCTCTCGAGACAGTTGGGGAGTTGCAGTGATGAGACAAGATCGTAATTGGGGAGAAAAAGGGGCTAAAGACAAAAGAGCAAAAACCAAGCTATGAGGTCGAAGGAATTGTCCGTAGAGCTCCGAGACAGGATTGTGTCGAGGCACAGATCTGGGGAAGGGTACCAAAACATTTCTGCAGCATTGAAAGTCCCCAAGAGCACAGGCCTCCATCATCCTTAAATGGAAGAAGTTTGGAACCACCAAGACTCTTCCTAGAGCTGGCCACCCGACCAAACTGAGCAAGACAAGATTCTCTGGTCTGATGAAACCAAGATTGAACTCTTTGGCCTTGTAGCGTCATACCCAAGAAGACTCGATGCTGTAATCGCTGCCAAAGGCGCTTGAACAAAGTACTGAGTAAAGGCTCTGAATACCGTTATATTTCAGTTTTTGTATTTGAAAAAATGTACAAACATTTCTAAAAACCTGTTTTTGCTTCGTCATTATGGGGTATTGTGTGTAAAAACAATTTAATCCATTTTAGAATAAGGCTGTAATGTAACAACATGTGGAAAAAAGTCAAGGGGTCTGAATACTTTCCGAATGCACTGTATAGAGTTTGATATCCATAGTGGTGCCGAGTTGTAAAAATGGTGAACTGAAGCCAAATGTTTCTTTCCATGATCGCTCAGTGAGGTCCCTCTGTCTCTTCCCCCCACAGACCTATGTACCCTAATCACCCCCCCCATCCTAACTCCATCACCACATGGGCCCCCAGGCCGTGTCCCTCTCCCAGCATGCATCCTGGTAATGAGGACCAGTTAGAACACTAATGAGTGTGTAGCTCGTACCTCTAGCCTCTGGCTGACTCAGAGTACAGTAGAGGGCTAATGAAGGAGTGCTTCTCGAGGGCCTGATGTGAAACGAACTTCCCCAGCTCGCAGTCGGCTCAAGTAGACAACTAGAGTCAGAGACGCTGATGAGTGTGTTTGCGAGATGCCGGACAAAAGAAAACGTCCCGCGACTCCTGCCGTGTCTACAGACATCCCGCAAAAAAAAATAAAAAAACGACTCTTGGTTAATGAGTGCACAACTGGCAAATAGTCACTTATAGATATGTCAGTCAGGTGGCTAGCTAGTGGCTCTGGCTAGTATTACAACGCCAGCTGGAAGGATGAAGTAAGAAGCTAACGTTAAATGGAGACTAGCTCAGCAGGAGAAAAAATAAGCTATTAAGTTCTCCTAATAACTTTGCTTTACAGAGAGTAGGCTACTGAGACAGACAGTGGTGTGGCGCTCAGTGGTGAGGCTGAGGCAGGCTGCAATGCATGCAGGGGGAAGCAGAGGAGACAGAGGTTAGCACAGTGGTTCCCAAACTTGGGATCGGGCCTCATGTGGAGTCCCCTGATGAAACAAGTTAGGAACTTACACAAATTAGATACTGTGTTTCAATATGAACAGGCGGTGTCAGAGGAAGGCCCTAAAAATGGTCAAAGACTCCAGCCACCCAAGTCAGTTCTGTTCTCCCTGCTACCGCACGGCAAACGGTACCGGAGCGCCAAGTCTGGGACCAAAAGGCTCCTGAACAGCTTCTACCCCCCAAGCCATTAGACTGCTGAACAGTTAATCAAGTGGCTACCCAGACTACACCTGTGGAACACAGTACTGGAACACACCGGACTGTTTGCATTGACCCCCTTTTTGTTGGACTCTACCCACACACACTACACTGACTGTCTTGCACTGACTCACTGGACCCACACACTCACACTGACACTCCAACACACACACACACACACTACACACACTCACACACACACATGCATATTGACGCCACACACACACATTGACACACTTTCACACTCTTCACATACGCTGCTGCTACTCTGTTTATTATCTATCCTGATTGACTAGTCACTTTTACCCCTACCTACATGTACATATTACCTCAACTACCAACACTGCTGCTACTCTGTTTATTACCTATCCTGATTGACTAGTCACTTTTACCCCTACCTACATGTACATATTACCTCAACTACCAACACTGCTGCTACTCTGTTTATTATCTATCCTGATTGACTAGTCACTTTTACCCCTACCTACATGTACATATTACCTCAACTACCAACACTGCTGCTACTCTGTTTATTATCTATCCTGATTGACTAGTCACTTTTACCCCTACCTACATGTACATATTACCTCAACTACCAACACTGCTGCTACTCTGTTTATTACTTTTACTTTTACCCCTGCACATTGACTCAGTACTGGTACTCCTTGTATAGAGCCTCATTATTGTCTCAACTACCTGGTACCCCTGCCCATTGACTCAGTACTGGTACCCCTGCACATTGACTCAGTACTGATTATTGTTATTTTATTGTGTTACTATTTCCTTTTTTATTTAGCAAATGTTTCTTACTTTTTAACTCTGCATTGTTGGTAAAGGGCTCGAAAGTCAGTATTTTACGGTATAGTCTACACCTGTTGTATTTGGTGCATGTGACAAATAAAATGTGATTTGATCTCCACATGGCCTATCTTCCCTATAGGCCGACATTAAAATACAACCACTGTATGTTTCAATATGAACATCTCCACAGGACCTATCTTCCCTATAGGCCGACATTAAAATACAACCACTGTATGTTTCAATATGAACATCTCCACAGGACCTATCTTCCCTATAGGCCGACATTAAAATACAACCACTGTATGTTTCAATATGGACATCTCCACAGGACCTATCTTCCCTATAGGCCGACATTAAATTACAACCAAAATGCAAACAATACAGTTCTATAAGTGTCCTTGGTTTTAGTTTCGTCTCTGATGCTATGTGTCAGTGTGAATCATGTCTCATATAACATTTATTACATTTACGTCATTTAGCAGACGCTCTTATCCAGAGCGACTTACAAATTGGTGCATTCACCTTATGATAGCCAGTGGGACAACCACTTTACAATTATTATTATTTATTTTATTTTATTTTTTATTTTGTTTTATTTTGTTCTATATATATATATTTTTTGTATTATTATTATTATTATTATTATGGTATAAATTTTGTGATATGGGGTGGGGGGGGGTAGAAGGATTACTTTTATACTATCCCAGGTATTCCTTAAAGAGGTGGGGTTTCAAGTGTCTCCGGAAGGTGGTCAGTGACTCCGCTGTCCTGGCGTCGTGAGGGAGCTTGTTCCACCATTGGGGTGCCAGAGCAGCGAACAGTTTTGACTGGGCTGAGCGGGAACTGTGCTTCCACAGAGGTAGGTGGACCAGGAGGCCAGAGGTGGAAGAACGCAATGCCCTCGTTTGGGTGTAGAGACTGATCAGAGCCTGAAGGTAAGGAGGTGCCGTTCCCCTCACAGCTCCATAGGCAAGCACCATGGTCTTGTAGCAGATGCGAGCTTCAACTGGAAGCCAGTGGAGTGTGCGGAGGAGCAATAGTGAGTTGCAGTAATCCAGAGGCCTGGATTAGGACCTGTGCCGCTTCCTGCGTAAGGTAGGGTCGTACTCTGCGAATGTTGTAGAGCATGAACCTACAGGATCGGGTCACCGCCTTGATGTTAGCGGAGAACGACAGGGTGTTGTCCAGGGTCACGCCAAGGTTCTTCGCACTCTGGGAGGAGGACACAACGGAGTTGTCAACCGTGATGGCGAGATCATGGAGCGGGCAGTCCTTCCCCGGGAGGAAGAGCAGCTCCGTCTTGCCGAGGTTCAGCTTGAGGTGGTGATCCAACATCCACACTGATATGTCTGCCAGACATGCAGAGATGCGATTCGCCACCTGGTTATCAGAAGGGGGAAAGGAGAAGATTAATTGTGTGTCGTCTGCGTAGCAATGATAGGAGAGACCATGTGAGGATATGACAGAGCCAAGTGACTTGGTGTATAGAGAGAATAGGAGAGGGCCTAGAACTGAGCCAGTGGTGAGAGCACGTGGTGCGGAGACAGATTCTCGCCACGCCACCTGGTAGGAGCGACCTGTCAGGTAGGACGCAATCCAAGAGTGAGCCGCGCCGGAGATGCCCAACTCGGAGAGGGTGGAGAGGAGGATCTGATGGTTCACAGCATAACATTAACATAACATTACAATTGTATAGCTAATAGGATATATGTTTGTAGATGGACTGAGGTGGATGAACCTACAGCAGCCAAGGTGATAATGGCTGGGGTCATTTTGGCTTGTTTTTGCTGTTCTCCAAATAGCATTTTAAAGTTTTTAATTGTATAGAAATGCAGTAAATGTCCCTTCCCGGACCTCACTATAACTCAAACCCTGGTTACGGCCCTGGGGACGCCATGGTTACGGCCCTGGGGACGCCATGGTTACGGCCCTGCCCACACCATGTCCTCAGAGACATTATACTATGGGAACAAAACTAAATTAGCTGTTCAACATGTTCCTCATTCATCTACCTATATTAAGGGGGTGGCCTGACCAACAGGTATAGCCACAATATGTATTTTCTCTTCTGTCACTCTCTCTACCATTCATTTCACACGGGCTACAAAAGCAGATGATTTATTTGAGTAACGTAACGTTGAATAAAATATGTTCCTCTTCTTGATCTGGGCCTGCAGGATTCCTGCTGCCACCCGAGCATAACACATTCTATACAACTCACACCATAATGTTTGGTTCGGTTTTTCATTAGAATATGAAATTCGGAGTCTATGAATTGTGCCATTAAAAGTAATAAATGTATGTTAATCTAATGCTGACAATTTCAGAAAAGATTGAAATCTAATTTTTTTAATGATATTGAGGTCATAAATCAGTAAAATTTTTTTGTAGAAAACAATTACACCGCCATCCAAAACTAGGGCTTTGTTAGGAAACACTGCCATCATGTGGTGGGTATTGTGAATTACTACATTTATATCAGAGGAGAGGAGCATTGACAGAGCGCTGGACATTAGTGGTAAAACCAATGACTGTAGAGAGGGGTTGGCTGTTTACCAACAAACCCGATGCGCCCGCATCCAAGAGGCAAGAAACAGACGGGGTTGGCTTACAATCAAAGGACCGTTGACAACATGTTAGCTATATTTCGTATTGCAAACGTTTACTGGAAACATAAATACATTTGCACAATAAAGCACTTGCTTGTCTTTCAAATAATTGTACAATTATTGGTTAGCTAGCTATAGATATAAAAATCTAATCGTATTGGTCTCATACACATATTTTGCAGATGTTATTGCAGGTGCAGCGAAATGTTTACAGTTCAAACCGGTCGGCATACTGCGTCATCACACTCCCTCATCTGATCGGTCGTTTCCCACGAACCGTAAACCGGTACAGTAGACGGGTCTTCTGCCTTCGTGGACGTGGTAACCAGAGACGACCCTAGTTTAGCCAGGCGACCCGGGGGGGAAACCTGGACCTCGGGACAGGATGTAGCTGGGTACACATGCGCACTAGGCTAATTCAGGAGACAAATTGTAGTTTGTATGCCCTGATAAGACTGAAACAAATACATTACAAATATTTAAGGGGAGCGAATCGATATACAATCCCGAAATCAGCTGTAACGGTCAATATTAAAACAAAGCTTAAAACGATGTTTGAGTGAATCTGAACTTCAAGGTGCATCACCACCACCAGCTGGATTGGAGTGTGGGCCAGACACGGGTGTGGGGATCTATTTTCTTACAACTAGATGTGATGCCTAGCTTAGAAAGAATACATTAATGATTCAACATAATAGGTTTGTGCTGTACTGATATAGATTGTTTAACATAACAAGCTGTGATTAATGTGAGGAACCGTTAGGGGGGAGGCTGAGATAGGCTTGTGACTCACACTGCCTCTTTGTTAAACCGCTCAAGGACATGTGTTCTGCAACAAAGAAGGACAAACTATGTCTGAGGTTGCTGACTCGAGACAAGTTGTAAAGATAACAACTAATGCCTGGCAACAGTGAAGCGCCAAGGGGCTGGGACCAGCCTGTGCGCCATCGATAGGTTGGGTAAGTTTAAACCACGCCCAGCCTCTACTCTGACAGGCCCAGCAGGGAGCGGGAACTATCTCTGTCAGAGTATTTAAAGAAGAACTTATAACAAAAGCTCAGTTCTCTGACTGCCCTGCGTGGTTTTTCAGTGGGCCCGTATATACGAACATCATATTTACCATTCAAGTGTTTGCATTAATTAAAATACTAGTCTATTTTAGAAGACGTGTATTGACCTCTTTTTGTTCCAATACCAGATTTGAATTGATGCAACTTATCAATGTGTTGGGGTCGATGAAACATTTGAAGTGGGCCAAGGTGCGATTTGCACATGGAGTTTGGCAATAGGGGGCATGATTTGTTGACTTAATTGCAAACCAAACCCCAACCTCCATTTACTCGTTGTGACGCACTGAGGTTCCTGTTTCATCCCCAGTTAAAGGAAGCGGGTTCTTTTTAGTTCTTGCAAAGACAAACTCCACAGTATAAAGCATTAACATGACAGCGAATACAACACAGCCGGTCCATCTGCACCCGCTCAAAGGCAGCACACTAGAATACCCTGGCCAACAACTTCTTCTTCTTCGATGAGGTTTTACGGCGGTTGGCATCCAATTTGTTGCATTACCGCCACCTACTAGACTGGAGTACAACTCCCTTTATATTTTGCTTGAAAAATTACATTAAAATTAAAATGAAGAAATACCCTACCATCTAACACTACACTCACAAATTCAAAATAATAATAATTATTATTAACACCACCCTACTCCACTATTTAAATCTATTTATTCCTACCTCAACCTGAAAGGATGGGACACCACCACTTAACACACCCCTGTAACTCTTCTGATGTCAAGTCTCGCACACACAAATACCTCTCTGCAGCTGCCACCACAACCTCTATTTTCTTCGACTTACGTTCCATCCCTGCAGTACAGTTGATAACCATTGCTATAAATGCCCCAAATCCAATCTTACTGAAACGTATATCACTTCTTGGTTCATCTCTATGTACTGGTACAGATCTACCCCACTCCTCCACCATCTAATACACACACTCCTCCCCCTTGACCCCTCTTCCTCTACTTTCTTTACTGCCTCAGCATATGACAACTTCTACACTACTCTAACCCTGGAAACCTCAACCTGCCTCTCTCGCATGGGACATTTCTGATCCCCAAGCTCCATGGGCACCCCTACAATTAGCACATCCCACTACTTTCCCCAATGCTACACATTCCTTTGTCTCATGCCCTTCTGCACACTTCTCACACCTAGGAACCTCCCTCCTACACACTGCTGTCACATGCCCATAAGCTTGACACCTGTAACAAGGTAATGTATTCGGCACATTAGCTCGTACAGGATAACTTATATATCCTAACTTCACTTTGTCGGGCAAAGACTCAACTTCAGAACTCAAAAGAACAGACAATGACTCTTCCCGTTTCCCCACTCTCGCCACCGTGTTTGCGTCGCACCAAACGACGAGCATCACAAACACCGGGAATCTTCCCCTTCAGTTGATCCACTTTTACATTTACTGCTACCCCAGTAATCACTCCTTTCAATGGTGTCCTTTTCTTGAGAGCGAAACAATTCACATTTCTGGCCCCCATTTGTTTAACTCTGAGCGCCTTCTCCCTCTGACCAGCAGAAAACTCTGTTTTCACCCACCCTGAAACCACAAAGGGATCAGCCAAAAGGCAAGGGTCCACTATTTCCAAAAACGTCCCTCCTACTGTCACAGACTCATCTTTTTCCTGACCCTCGGTGCTAGCCTCGGGCTCCGAGTACCTCACCACACCTACCACCTCCGATACTTCACCACACCTACCACCTCCGATACTTCACCACACCTACCACCTCCGATACTTCACCACACCTACCACCTCCGATACTTCACCACACCTACCACCTCCGATACTTCACCACACCTACCACCTCCGATACTTCACCACACCTACCACCTCCGATACTTCACCACACCTACCACCTCCGATACTTCACCACACCTTCCACCTCCGATACTTCACCACACCTACCACCTCCGATACTTCACCACACCTACCACCTCCGATACTTCACCACACCTTCCACCTCCGATACTTCACCACACCTACCACCTCCGATACTTCACCACACCTACCACCTCCGATACTTCACCACACCTACCACCTCCGATACTTCACCACACCTACCACCTCCGATACTTCACCACACCTACCACCTCCGATACTTCACCACACCTACCACCTCCGATACTTCACCACACCTTCCACCTCCGATACTTCACCACACCTACCACCTCCGATACTTCACCACACCTACCACCTCCGATACTTCACCACACCTACCACCTCCGATACTTCACCACACCTACCACCTCCGATACTTCACCACACCTACCACCTCCGATACTTCACCACACCTTCCACCTCCGATACTTCACCACACCTACCACCTCCGATACTTCACCACACCTACCACCTCCGATACTTCACCACACCTACCACCTCCGATACTTCACCACACCTACCACCTCCGATACTTCACCACACCTACCACCTCCGATACTTCACCACACCTACCACCCCGATACATCCCCCTCATTCTCTTCCGTTTCTCCTCCTGTCTTCAGCTCACTCTGCTTACATTTTCTACCATTGTTCTTTAACAAACCATCTCCCTTTTTCCCACCATTTTTAACCGACTCAAGCTCCCCCTCTTCCTCCCTCTCTCTCTTAGACCTCCTCTGCCTCTCTTTTTCCCTCCATTCCTCCTCCGTATTCCAGGTATACGTCTCCTTGTGATAATACTGCACTTCTCCTGACATACATCTTGTTCTTGCTTTCTCAAGGGACGCCATTTATGGGGCTCTCCAACCGAATCTTTGTCTGAAGTTACTTCCACTGTATTCCTGGTTCGCATCAGGGGACCCTGGCATCGCTGCCTGCATCTCTCCATTTTCTCATCTTGTTCTTGGCTAAACAGTCCGAAAAGATCAGAGCTCTCTTGCTTCGCCACCATGAACGTACAGTCGTGGTCAAAAGTTTTGAGAATGACACAAATATTAATTTTCACAAAGTCTGCTGCCTCTGTTTTTATGATGGCAATTTGCATATACTCCAGAATGTTATGAAGAGTGATCAGATGAATTGCAATTAATTGCAAAGTCCCTCTTTGCCATGAAAATTAACTTAATCCCCAAAAAACATGTCCACTGCATTTCAGCCCTGCCACAAAAGGACCAGCTGCCATCATGTCAGTGATTCTCTCGTTAACACGGGTGAGAGTGTTGACGAGGACAAGGCTGGAGATCACTCTGTCATGCTGATTGAGTTAGAATAACAGACTGGAAGCTTTAAAAGGAGTGTGGTGCTTGAAATAATTGTTCTTCCTCTGTTAACCATGGTTACCTGCAAGGAAACACGTGCCGTCATCATTGCTTTGCACAAAAAGGGCTTCACAGGTGTTGGTGAAACCATAAGGAGAGGAAGTACAAACCAACGACGCTAGACAGAGAGGAATATGCTTAAGCAAAAGGCAGTTTATTAAACACAGAGATAGCTGGTACTGCTCAAGCTACATGCATGGACCCATTCAGTTGCCTCTTATGGAGACAGTTGAAAAGGGATCAAAAACAGAGTTTTCAGCATTACTTTATACAATGCAACACAAAGGAAGGGGTCCTTCTTCTAGTCCCTTGATTGGTTCCGGAGGCGTAGGAGGCGGGTCTGCTCTGTCCAGAGTAGAAGCCCCATTTTGTGCACGGCAGAGTCCTCTGCCCTAGGCACCCGACCAGTAGAAAGAAAGTGCAGTTTGTGTGTGTGCGTAACTCGTGAGGCATGAGGATGAGTGTGCGTATGCATGGAGATGTGTGTGTGAATGTGTGTATGTTTTCAAAGGAAAGTCTCGTGGGGAGCAACCAGATTGTGGCCTGTGGCGTGGGTGTTGTCCTTGAGAAGATATTGGCTCTGTCCATTGTTCTTGCATAGGAACAGCATTGATTGAAAACAAGCTCCTAACATTAAAATGGGTCATGCACAAGATTTTAGTCAGACCAAGCTATAACATTTTAATATTTACTACGACACAGGCAAGGATATTGCTGTTAGTAAGATTGCGCCTAAATCAACCATTTATCGGATCATCAAGAACTTCAAGGAGAGAGGTTCAATTGTTGTGAAGAAGGCTTCAGGGCGCCCAAGAAAGTCCAGCAAGCGCCAGGACCGTCTCCTAAAGTTGATTCAGCTGCGGGATCGGGGCACCACCAGTGCAGAGCTTGCTCAGGAATGGCAGCAGGCAGGTGTGAGTGCATCTGCATGCACAGTGAGGCAAAGACTTTTGGAGGATGGCCTGGTGTCAAGAAGGGCAGCGAGGAAGCCACTTCTCTCAAGGAAAAACATCAGGGACAGACTGATATTCTGCAAAAGGTACAGGGATTGGATTGCTGAGGACTGGGGTAAAGTCATTTTCTCTGATGAATCCCCTTTCCAATTGTTTGGGGCATCCGGAAAAAAACTTGTCCGGAGAAGACAAGGTGAGCGCTACCATCAGTCCTGTGTCATGCCAACAGTAAAGCATCCTGAGACCATTCATGTGTGGGGTTGCTTCTCAGCCAAGGGAGTGGGCTCACTCACAATTTTGCCTAAGAACACAGCCGTGAATAAAGAATGGTACCAACACATCCTCTGAGAGCAACTTCTCCCAACCATCCAAGAACAGTTTGGTGACGAACAATGCCTTTTCCAGCATGATGGAGCACCTTGCCATAAGGCAAAAGTGATAACTAAGTGGCTTGGGGAACAAAACATCGACAATTTGGATCCATGGCCAGGAAACTCCCCAGACCTTAATCGCATTGAGAACTTGTGGTCAATCCTCAAGAGGCGGGTGGACAAACAAAAACCCACAAATTCTGACAAACTCCAAGTATTGATTATGCAAGAATGGGCTGCCATCAGTCAGGATGTGGCCCAGAAGTTAATTGACAGCATGCCAGGGCGGATTGCAGAGGTCTTGAAAAGGAAGGGTCAACACTGCAAATATTGACTCTTTGCATAAACTTAATGTAATTGTCAATAAATGCCTTTGACACTTATGAAATGCTTGTAATTATACTTCAGTATACCATAGTAACATCTGACAAAAATATCTCATAACACTGAAGCAGCAAACTTTGTGAAGACCAATACTTGTGTCATTTCTCAAGACGTTTGACCACGACAGTCCATACTCCGTCTTTTCGAATCGCCTGCGCGCCTCCTCCGGCTCTGCCCAACAACCAATGAGGGCCTGCCAATTAAGCTGTGCGTCTCCAATCAGATACATATTCCCAATATCACGCACTGAACACGTGCATACCATTTTAACCAGATGTGCATAATAACATGCTGCTTATCTCCTGAAACACTACAGTTCCAAACTGACTCTATGACCAAAATTATCCTATTTATACTTTGAGGTACATTTTGTTTCTGACTCATATCGATGCCACATAGACCGTTTTCAGAAGGATTAATTGGTTTTTAGGGACAGTGGCTCTTTAAAATCTTTAACCGTAACTAAACCCGAACCAAAAATGAAGACCAAAAAACAGATGTATGATTTCATCCATTATTCCGATATATTTTGACTTTGTGGCTGTGTTATCTAGTGGAAACCAACCATACCGCTCTAGGCCTTGATCTTCCGTGGCTTCAACGAGAAGGGGGCAGCCGTTCTCAAACTCTTCAATGTCCCAGCCAATGAAAATGGGAGAAAATGGTCCCTTCCAGCCAATGAAAATGGGAGAAAGTGGTCCCTTCCAGCCAATGAAAATTGGAGAAAGTGGTTCCTTCCGGCCAATGAAAATGGGAGAAAGTGGTCCCTTCCAGCCAATGAAAATGGGAGAAAGTGGTCCCTGCCAGCCAATGAAAATGGGAGAAAGTGGTCCCTTCCAGCCAATGAAAATGGGAGAAAGTGGTCCCTTCCGGCCAATGAGAAGTGAGCCCGGAACTCTCCTCACATGTTACAGCAGCAAGCATGGGGAAGACTGGAACACCGGGTGGAAAGATCAACAGACCCAAAACAGTAAGTTACACAAATAAACTCACTTTATTTTAAACATTTACACCAGTACAAGATGTAGAAGGGTTACTTCATCATAAACTAGTACCCTAAAGGCAGCTCGTTTAACGCTGAAGGTAAAATAACACCAAGAAGGTGGTGTTAGCAAGACGGCTAACTAGCATTTCAATGTAAGCTAGCTACGACGTTGTTATTTCTAGTAGCTACCGGTATGTTACAGTGTTGTTACAATGTTAGCTACAACGTTTGTTAGTTCTGTCAACACTGCACCAAAATGTAACGCTTTATGAACATGTGCGTCAATACCGTGTAGCTCAGTTGGTAGAGCATGGCGCTTTGCAACGCCAGGGTTGTGGGTTTGTTTCCCACGGGGGGCCAGTATGAAAATGTATGCACTCACTAACTGTAAGTCGCTCTGGATAAGAACGTCTGCTAAAATGACTAAAATGTAATACTGTCAGTTATGTGTTACTAGTTAGCTAAAAGCCTCGCTACCTCTTCATGTTGTGACGCGTTGCCTGTTCATTAGGAGCTGGGGAAGAAGCTCTTCAAGCGGCGGAGGAATCTGACCCGTGAGAAGAGGAAGAGACACATCAAGGTGGGAGCTGTGGTGGACAAAGGACTCACCACCATCCACCATCTCAGGAAGAGAAAGTAGGTCCCATACTGTATGGACTTCACACTGTGGGCCAGTGGTTCTCAACCAGGGGATACTTGGCCGATCCACAGGGGGTACTTGAGAATACTCGTGAGACCGGGCAGAGCCAAATGTACTTGGTTGTACAGTCGGGTAGCTTAGTGGTTAAGAGCGTTGTGCCAGTAACCGAAAGGTCGCTGGTTCTAATCCCCGAGCCGACTAGGTGAAAAATCTGTCGATGTGCCCTTGAGCAAGGCACTTAACCCTAATTTCTCCTGTAAGTCACTCTGGATAAGAGCGTCTGCTAAATGACTAATTTATTAATTTATTGTAGATATAATAAAACAGTGGTATATCTCAATGGGTAGAGTAACCAATAAAGGTTGAAGTCCCCGCAGGACAACAAGCGTGAGAACTGCCTACCCAGAATCCTCTCTAATGGGCCTGGGCCTGTATTCTTAGTGTGGTTGTCCAGGATCCCGACCAGATCCTCTCTCTATAATGGGCCTGTATTCTTAGTGTGGTTGTCCAGGATCCTGACCAGATCCTCTCTCTATAATGGGCCTGTATTCTTAGTGTGGTTGTCCAGGATCCTGACCAGATCCTCTCTCTATAATGGGCCTGTATTCTTAGTGTGGTTGTCCAGGATCCTGACCAGATCCTCTCTCTATAATGGGCCTGTATTCTTAGTGTGGTTGTCCAGGATCCTGACCAGATCCTCTCTCTATAATGGGCCTGTATTCTTAGTGTGGTTGTCCCAGGATCCTGACCAGATCCTCTCTCTAATGGGCCTGTATTCTTAGTGTGGTTGTCCAGGATCCTGACCAGATCCTCTCTCTAACGGGCCTGTATTCTTAGTGTGGTTGTCCAGGATCCTGACCAGATCCTCTCTCTAACGGGCCTGTATTCTTAGTGTGGTTGTCCAGGATCCTGACCAGATCCTCTCTCTATAATGGGCCTGTATTCTTAGTGTGGTTGTCCAGGATCCTGACCAGATCCTCTCTCTAACGGGCCTGTATTCTTAGTGTGGTTGTCCAGGATCCTGACCAGATCCTCTCTCTATAATGGGCCTGTATTCTTAGTGTGGTTGTCCAGGATCCCGACCAGATCCTCTCTATAATGGGCCTGTATTCTTAGTGTGGTTGTCCAGGATCCCGACCAGATCCTCTCTCTAACGGGCCTGTATTCTTAGTGTGGTTGTCCAGGATCCTGACCAGATCCTCTCTCTATAATGGGCCTGTATTCTTAGTGTGGTTGTCCAGGATCCTGACCAGATCCTCTCTAATGGGCCTGTATTCTTAGTGTGGTTGTCCAGGATCCTGACCAGATCCTCTCTCTCTAATGGGCCTGTATTCTTAGTGTGGTTGTCCAGGATCCTGACCAGATCCTCTCTCTCTAACGGGCCTGTATTCTTAGTGTGGTTGTCCAGGATCCTGACCAGATCCTCTCTCTCTAATGGGCCTGTATTCTTAGTGTGGTTGTCCAGGATCCTGACTAGATCCTCTCTCTCTAACGGGCCTGTATTCTTAGTGTGGTTGTCCAGGATCCTGACCAGATCCTCTCTCTAACGGGCCTGTATTCTTAGTGTGGTTGTCCAGGATCCTGACCAGATCCTCTCTCTATAATGGGCCTGTATTCTTAGTGTGGTTGTCCAGGATCCTGACCAGATCCTCTCTAATGGGCCTGTATTCTTAGTGTGGTTGTCCCAGGATCCCGACCAGGTGAAGTGGTATTGCAGTATTCTCATGCATCCTAGTATATGGTAGTAGTATCCAGGTCTTTGTTGCTGTGGTCTGAAAGGGTTGTTGTTGTCTCTGCTGTGTGTTGTCCCTGCTCAGCTCCAGCCCCAGTCTGAACGGGTTGTTGTCTCTGCTGTGTGTTGTCCCTGCTCAGCTCCAGCCCCAGGGCCAACATCACTCTGTCCGGGAAGAAGAAACGCAAGCTGCTGAAACAGCTGCAGCACATGGAAGCGGAGAAGGCCGCTATGGAAGGTAAGAGCTTGAATAACTAGACATTTTTATTTTGGGTTGTTGAATCACATTTCCTCTTGAGTAATCATGTGCTCTCGTATCCACTTTTTAAAAAAAGAAGGAAGAACTCTCCAGCTGTCAATCACGATGTATAGTAGCCGAGTTTAGACGCCTCTCTCGCGGTCTGAACCGTCTCCTCGTACGGACCGTAACGTTCAGCCCGGTCCATGTAGGCAGCCACACGTGCATGCATTAATCGACATATGGAGGAAATGTGTCAAACAGGCTGAAATGTAGCTAGTGGAGACGATGCTTTAAAGCCACACTCTGTGGGATGCACATACATTTTAAAGAATGGGGTCACCAACAACATCCTGAACTATGGTGTAAATGGAGAGGAGGTTTTAATGTAGAACTGAACTGATCGTTTCCCTGACGACTGACAGTTCATTATGCTCACTGCTGCTCACCAAACTGTCTTGGATGCATTTAGAGAATCAGCTATAGAATTATATGCGTTTAGAGCATTCACCATAGGACTGTATGCGTTTAGAGCATTCACTATAGGACTGTGTGCGTTTAGAGCATTCACTATAGGACTGTATGCGTTTAGAGCATTCACTATAGGACTGTATGCGTGTAGAGCATTCACTATAGGACTGTATGCGTTTAGAGCATTCACTATAGGACTGTATGCATTTAGAGCATTCACTATAGGACTGTATGCGTTTAGAGCATTCACTATAGGACCGTATGCGTTTAGAGCATTCACTATAGGACCGTATGCGTTTAGAGCATTCACTATAGGACTGTATGCGTTTAGAGCATTCACTATAGGACTGTATGCGTTTAGAGCATAAGCTAGAGGTTTAAATGTTACGTAATGTTTCCTAGAGACTCGGGACCAGTAAGTTATTTATAATGATACAATATCACAGAGTTAGATAGAACACACGTCATCTGATCTGTTCCCCTCCCGTACACCTGGCGACCGTGTCAGCGTGCACTGCGCCCGGCCCGCCACGGGAGTCGCTAGTGCGCGATGGGACAAGAACATCCCTGCCGGCCAAACCCTCCCCTAACCTGGACGACGCTGGGCCAATTGTGCGCCGCCTCATGGGTCTCCCGGATCGCGGCCGGCTGCGACAGAGCCTGGACTCGAACCAGGATCTCTAGTGGCACAGCTAGCACTGTGATGCAGTGCCTTAGACCACTGCGCCACTCGGGAGGCCCAATGCTTCTGGGTTTTAACACGCTCAACAGTTTCCTGTGTGTATCAAGAATGGTCCACCACCCAAAGGACATCCAGCCAACTTGACACTTCCGTCTCGCTTCCGCATTGTCTCCGTGCTGCTGTGCTGTTTGTTGCTACTTGGCTACCTGCCAAACTATTCACGTTTTACTTTTAATAAACGTTTAATCAATCTCTGTGTTCAACAAATTTACCAACTTTTTAGTTTTGTCCTCACTCATCTTTTTTCGTTAAACTTTTTCACCCCGGACGTTTATCCCGAGACAGAAGAGTCATTTTCCTGTGCGTTTTAGCTGCCAACTTTACGTTATTTTCCTTTTTTCCATCGCAACTTTTTTCCCTTATTCAACTTTTTCACTCCGGACGCTTTATCTGGACATGGTTCATCAACATCTTCAACAGCCGAAGCTAAGTAGTAACATTAACATGATGTCTTCTAATTGCAGTCGCTGTACTCATAATATACAGGAGAACGATCGCCTTACGGCGAGAATAGCTGTGCTACAAGCCCAGCTTCAGACGCAATCGTTAGGCAAGGGTAATCTCAGTGTAGGAAAGGAAGAAACAGCGTCTGTGCCACCAGTAAGTACAGACAGTAACGTTAGTATAAATCCCCCCCGCACAGTCCCCGCAGCCGGACAACTTTCTCATGGCTTCTGGAGGGAAATACTGTTGGAATGCTCAACCGGTGTCGCTCATTCAGCCGACAGAAACCTTCAACCGGTTTTCCCCATTATGTAGCGAGTCGGAGTCTGAGTCTGAGTCTTCTCTTGTCTCTACTCCTCCCGTTACGGGGTCTGAGACGCCGAAGGCTCCCACCATTAGCTCTGACAAATTGAAAACCCTAGTCATTGGCGACTCCATTACCCGCAGTATTAGACTTAAAACGAATCACCCAGCGATCATACACTGTTTACCAGGGGGCAGGGCTACCGACGTTAAGGCTAATCTAAAGATGGTGCTGGCTAAAGCTAAAACTGGCGAGTGTAGAGAGTATAGAGATATTGTTATCCACGTCGGCACCAACGATGTTAGGATGAAACAGTCAGAGGTCACCAAGTGCAACATAGCTTCAGCGTGTAAATCAGCTAGAAAGATGTGTCGGCATCGAGTAATTGTCTCTGGCCCCCTCCCAGTTAGGGGAAGTGACGAGCTCTACAGCAGAGTCTCAGCACTTAATCGCTGGTTGAAAACTGTTTTCTGCCCCTCCCAAAAGATAACATTTGTGGATAATTGGCCCTCTTTCTGGGACTCACCCACAAACAGGACCAAGCCTGACCTGCTGAGGAGTGACGGACTCCATCCTAGCTGGAGGGGTGCTCTCCTCTTATCTACCAACATAGATAGGGCTCTAACTCCTCTAGCCCCACAGTGAAATAGGGTGCAGGCCAGGCAGCAGGCTGTTAGCCAACCTGCCAGCTTAGTGGAGTCTGCCAATAGCACAGTCAGTGTAGTCAGCTCAGCCATACCCATTGAGACTGTGTCTGTGCCTCGACCTAGGTTGGGCAAAACTAAACATGGCGGTGTTCACCCTAGCAATCTTATTAGGATAAAGACCTCCTCCATTCCTGCCATTATTGAAAGAGATCGTGATACCTCACATCTCAAAATAGGGTTACTTAATGTTAGATCCCTCACTTCAAAGGCAGTCATAGTCAATGAACTAATCACTGATCATAATCTTGATGTGATTGGCCTGACTGAAACATGGCTTAAGCCTGATGAATTTGCTGTGTTAAATGAGGCCTCACCTCCTGGTTACACTAGTGACCATATTCCCCGTGCATCCCGCAAAGGCGGAGGTGTTGCTAACATTTACGATAGCAAATTTCAATTTACAAAAAAAAAATGGCGTTTTCATCTTTTGAGCTTCTAGTCATGAAATCTATGCAGCCTACTCAATCACTTTTATAGCTACTGTTTACAGGCCTCCTGGGCCATATACAGCGTTCCTCTCTGAGTTTCCTGAATTCCTATCAGACCTTGTAGTCATAGCAGATCATATTCTAATTTTTGGTGATTTTAATATTCACATGGAGAAGTCCACAGACCCACTCCAAAAGTCTTTCGGAGCCATTATCGACTCAGTGGGTTTTGTCCAACATGTCTCTGGACCTACTCACTGCCACAGTCATACTCTGGACCTAGTTTTGTCCCATGGAATAAATGTTGTAGATCTTAATGTTTTTCCACAAAATCCTGGACTATCGGACCACCATTTTATTACATTTGCAATCGCAACAAATAATCTGCTCAGACCCCAACCAAGGAGCATCAAAAGTCGTGCTATAAATTCTCAAACAACACAAAAATTCATTGATGCCCTTCCAGACTCCTTCTGCCTACCCAAGGACGTCAGAGGACAAAAATCAGTTAACCACTTAACTGAGGAACTCAATTTAACCTTGCGCAATACCCTAGATGCAGTTGCACCCCTAAAAACGAAAAACATTTGTCATAAGAAACTAGCTCCCTGGTATACAGAAAATACCAGAGCTTTGAAGCAAGCTTCCAGGAAATTGGAACGGAAATGGCGCCACACCAAACTGGAAGTCTTCCGACTAGCTTGGAAAGACAGTACCGTGCAGTACCGAAGAGCCCTCACTGCTGCTCGATCATCCTACTTTTCCAACTTAATCGAGGAAAATAAGAACAATCCAAAATTTCTTTTTGATACTGTTGCAAAGCTAACTAAAAAGCAGCATTCCCCAAGAGAGGATGGCTTTCACTTCAGCAGTGATAAATTCATGAACTTCTTTGAGGAAAAGATCATGACTATTAGAAAGCAAATTACGGACTCCTCTTTGAATCTGCGTATTCCTCCAGGGCTTAGCTGTCCTGGATCTGCACAGCTCTGCGAGGGCCTGGGATCGGGAGAGACACTTAAGTGTTTTAGTACTATATCTCTTGACACAATGATGAAAATAATCATGGCCTCTAAACCTTCAAGCTGCATACTGGATCCTATTCCTACTAAACTGCTGAAGGAGCTGCTTCCTGTGCTTGGCCCTCCTATGTTGAACATAATAAACAGCTCTCTATCCACCGGATGTGTACCAAACTCACTAAAAGTGGCAGTGATAAAGCCTCTCTTGAAAAAGCCAAACCTTGACCCGGAAAATATAAAAAACTATCGGCCTATATCGAATCTTCCATTCCTCTCAAATTTTAGAAAAAGCTGTTGCGCAGCAACTCACTGCCTTTCTGAAGACAAACAATGTATACGAAATGCTTCAGTCTGGTTTTAGACCCCATCATAGCACTGAGACTGCACTTGTGAAGGTGGTAAATGACCTTTTAATGGCGTCAGACCGAGGCTCTGCATCTGTCCTCGTGCTACTAGACCTTAGTGCTGCCTTTGACACCATCGATCACCACATTCTTTTGGAGAGACTGGAAACCCAAATTGGTCTACACGGACAAGTTCTGGCCTGGTTTAGATCCTACCTGTCGGAAAGATATCAGTTTGTCTCTGTGAATGGTCTGTCCTCCGACAAATCAACTGTACATTTCGGTGTTCCTCAAGGTTCCGTTTTAGGACCACTATTGTTTTCACTATATATTTTACCTCTTGGGGATGTTATTCGAAAACATAATGTTAACTTTCACTGCTATGCGGATGACACACAGCTGTACATTTCAATGAAACATGGTGAAGCCCCAAAATTGCCCTCGCTAGAAGCCTGTGTTTCAGACATAAGGAAGTGGATGGCTGAAAACTTTTTACTTTTAAACTCGGAAAAAAACAGAGATGCTTGTTCTAGGTCCCAAGAAACAAAGAGATCTTCTGTTAAATCTGACAATTCATCTTGATGGTTGTAAAGTCGTCTCAAATAAAACTGTGAAGGACCTCGGCGTTACTCTTGACCCTGATCTCTCTTTTGACGAACATATCAAGACTGTTTCAAGGACAGCTTTTTTCCATCTACGTAACATTGCAAAAATCAGAAATTTTCTGTCCAAAAATGATGCAGAAAAATTAATCCATGCATTTGTTACTTCTAGGTTAGACTACTGCAATGCTCTATTTTCCGGCTACCGGATAAAGCACTAAATAAACTTCAGTTAGTGCTAAATACGGCTGCTAGAATCCTGACTAGAACCAAGAAATTTGATCATATTACTCCAGTGCTAGCTTCCCTACACTGGCTTCCTGTTAAGGCAAGGGCTGATTTCAAGGTTTTACTGTTAACCTATAAAGCGTTACATGGGCTTGCTCCTACCTATCTTTCCGAGTTGGTCCTGCCGTACATACCAATACGTACGCTACGGTCACAAGACGCAGGCCTCCTAATTGTCCCTAGAATTTCTAAGCAAACAGCGGGAGGCAGGGCTTTCTCCTATAGATCTCCATTTTTATGGAACAGTCTGCCTACCCATGTGAGAGACGCAGACTCGGTCTCAACCTTTAAGTCTTTACTGAAGACTTATCTCTTCAGTAGGTCATATGATTGAGTGTAGTCTGGCCCAGGAGTGTGAAGGTGAACGGAAAGGCTGGAGCAACGAACAGCCCTTGCTGTCTCTGCCAGGCCGGTTCCCCTCTCCACTGGGGTTCTCTGCCTCTAACCCTGTTGCAGGGGCTGAGTCACTGGCTTGCTGGTGCTCTTTCATGCCGTCCCTGGGAGGGGTGCGTCACTTGAGTGGGTTGAGTTACTGACGTGATCTTCCTGTCTGGGTTGGCGCCCCCCTTGGTTTGTGCTGTGGTGGAGACCTCTGTGGGCTATACTCGGCCTTGTCTCAGGATTGTAAGTTGGTGGTTGGGGATATCCCTCTAGTGGTGCGGGGGCTGTACTTTGGCGGAGTGGGTGGGGTTATATCCTTCCTGTTTGGCCCTGTCCGGGGTTTCTTCGGATGGGGCCACAGTGTCTCCGGACCGCTCCTGTCTCAGCCTCCAGTATTTATGCTGCAGTAGTTTATGTGTCGGGGGGCTGGGGTTAGTTGGTTATACCTGGAGTACTTCTCCTGTCTTATCCAGTGTCCTGTGTGAATTTAAGTATGCTCTCTCTAATTCTCTCGTTCTCTCTTTCTCTCTGAGAACCTGAGCCCTAGGACCATACGTCAGGACTACCGGGCATGATGACACCTTGCTGTCCCCAGTCCGCCTGGCCTTGCTGCTATTCCAGTTTCAACTGTTCTGCCTGCGGCTACGAAACCCCTACCTGTCCCAGACCTGCTGTTTTCAACTCTTAATGATCGGCTATGAAAAGCCAACTGAGAGACCTGAGCCCTAGGACCATACGTCGGGACTACCGGCCGTGGTGACTCCTTGCTGTCCCCAGTCCGCCTGGCCTTGCTGCTATTCCAGTTTCAACTGTTCTGCCTGCGGTTATGGAACCCCTACCTGTCCCAGACCTGCTGTTTTAAACTCTTAATGATCGGCTATGAAAAGCCAACTGAGATTTATTCCTGATTATTATTTGACCATGCTTGTCACTTATGAACATTTTTGAACATCTTGGCATGGTTCTGTTATAATCTTCACCCGGCACAGCCAGAAGAGGACTGGCCACCCCTCATAGCCTGGTTCCTCTCTAGGTTTCTTCCTAGGTTTTGGCCTTTCTAGGGAGTTTTTCCTAGCCACCGTGCTTCTACACCTGCATTACTAGCTGTTTGGGGTTTTAGGCTGGGTTTCTGTACAGCACTTCGAGATATTAGCTGATGTAAGAAGGGCTATATAAAATAAAATTGATTGATTGATTGATTGACACAACTATGGGAAGCATTGGAGTCAACATGAGCCAGCATCCCTGTGGAACGCTTTCGACACCTTGTAGAGTCCATGCCCTGACAAATTGAGGCTGTTCTGGGGGGGGTGGGGGGGCAACTCCGTGATTGGGAGTCCCATAGGGCGGCGAACAATTGGCCCAGCGTCGTCCGGGTTTGGCCGGTCTAGGCCGTCATTGTAAATAAGAATTTGTTCTTAACTGACTTGCCTCGTTAAATAAATG
>NW_025535562.1:32500-35000 GCF_020615455.1 Coregonus clupeaformis
GTTATGAATGCGCTGCATATTACAACATTGATGGAATGTTTTAGGTATTACGTTTTGTATCTGGGATGGGATGACAGCGCAACGGATAATAATCGTATGTTCTTGTATCAAATGGAAAAACACGTATTTCATCAAGATTGCATCACGAGGTGGTCGTACTTCGGAAACAGTTGATGGTAGGTAACGTAATGTAGTGATGCTGATCTGGCCATGGACCGTTATTGATGTATGGCCGGGAGGAGGAAGGGACAGGTACGATGACTTTCAACTGCTAGAAATAGCTTAGCCACAAGTCAACGTGGTCTCAGAGCATTTCGTATTATTATGTACATAAATCCGAGATGCTCCATTTAGTATGATATGTTACGTTTCCTATGGTAGGCTTTGTATTAATTTGTGGATGTCAATCATCCATTTCATATAATATGTTACAATTTGTATGATATGTTACGAATTGCAATTCGTACAATATTTTACAAATTGCATATCATATAATATGTAATGAATTTCAATTTGTGGCTGAACAGTGGGGATTTTAGCATGTAAATCTTGGTGGGGCAAACAAAATATTTTTTGGGGGGGGTATGCATGCCAGCAAAACCACAACACAACACTAAATAATACATTAATTGCACTATAACTGTGACAAACGGTGCCCACAAACTGTTAGGGCCTCCATAAAGCTGTCTCAACAGCAGAGTCCCAACACCTTACCACTGCTACACCTGGCTATCAGAGGAGCCTTGTCTGGCAGCGAAACAGTTCATTCAGCTTCATTTACTGCCTTTAAAAAAGAAACATAGCCGATATGGCTGACTTGCTTAAACAAATGTGGTTTCTACTGACAATTGAGATGTACAAACTATGGCATAAAGGGACGACGAACGGATAAGAGGCAATCCGTAATTTAGATTAAGACATTAATGAGCGAGCTAGGACGGACGTAGTCAATATAACTATTTGTTCAGCACTTTTGAAATGTACAGCGACAGAATTCAGAACATGGGCCGTCCTTACAGTGTTCTCCCTGTACACCAAGTCAGAACCGTAGGATAAATAAAGGGGGCATATAAGCAGACAATGAAAGCTCTTACAATATTCGATGATTACATTTCTCTAAAACAGGATATAGGCTACATGTGCACCACCAAGTCAGAACAGTAGGCTAAGTTATGAGGGGGAAAAGGGACCAAATTATTAGGGTGAGGCACATTTTTTTTAATTTTTTTTTATTTCACCTTTATTTAACCAGGTAAGCCAGTTGAGAACAGGTTCTCATTTACAACTGCGACCTGGCCAAGATAAAGCAAAGTAGTGCAATAAAAACAACACAGAGTTACATATGGGGTAAAAAAAAAAAACATAAAGTCAGAAATACAACAGAAAATATATATACAGTGTGTGCAAATGTAGCAAGTTATGGAGGTAAGGCAATAAATAGGCTATAGTGCAGAATAATTACAATAGTATTAACACTGGAATGCTAGATGTGCAAGAGATTATGTGCAAATAGAGATACTGGGGTGCAAAAGAGCAAAATAAATAACAATATAGGGATGAGGTAGTTGGGTGGGCTAATTTCGGATGGGCTGTGTACAGGTGCAGTGATCGGTAAGGTGCTCTGACAACTGATGCTTAAAGTTATTGAGGGAGATAAGAGTCTCCAGCTTCAGAGATTTTTGCAATTCGCACATGGGCTACTAACAGCTTACTACACAACATACACTTAGTATTACTTTCTTAGCTACAGTCTACATATCTCCCTGGCATATTACATCATTAATGCAGCAGCATACAATACATTTTTGGACTCACCCTTGTTGTGCTGTGCTCACTTGAACAGGAAGGTGGCGCGGCGGTCCTTCGTGGGAAAATTTTGTCAACAAAATTTGTCATCAAAGTCTGGCATTCTCTGGATTTATGGTCCTTTCAAGACAACTGGGAACTCGGAAAAAAACAAGGTTGAATCATGATGACGTCAGTGATCTTCAGGTCGGAGCTCTAGAAAGAGGGCCGAGTTCCCGACTTGCAATTCCGAGTCGGATGACCGTTCAAACCGTATTTTCCCAGTCGGAGCTCATTTTGTTCAGTTCCCAGTTGTCTTGAACTCACTGAAGTCTAAGGTTTCCCAGTTCCGAGTTTCCAGTTATTTTGAGCGTGGCAGACGTCATGCTGGATTAACAGCTTGGCCAATGTTGAATATTTATCCTTTTAAGCTTGGAAAAGAGACCCTTAAACCCAAACTTGGACCACACATCCTCTCCACTGAATAGCAGGCTAGTGATTGCTTTGCAACGCTTGCAGTTAGCCACTGATTCCTTCCAAATCACTCATTGTTGAATATGCGATTTCCAACTTGTTGTGTAATGTTTATGTCCAATGGCTGATGAGCACCGATACATTTTATCTATAATTTCTCTTCATATGACTAGGATTGAAAAGGATTTGCCAGGAGATTGTCGACTTGATTCATGATGATGACTGCTAGCTTGCTCTCATC